>NC_081184.1:44085581-44295010 GCF_029867415.1 Vicia villosa
GTTCTAGGGGTCTCAGAGTTTTTGCTCAACCTTAAACATACGTTGATTTGTATCTATAAGAGAGTTTTCTCTGAGTGTAGTATCTGCGTGACAATTACTTTCGTAATCACCGCTCTACGTCCTAAAAAAGGCTTTAAGTGGGGTTAATGTGTTTCTAGGTCCTCCTGGTACAAATCAGTCTCGGAATGCATTGGCGCAGTTAATCACAACCAGCCAGGCAAATCCCAAGAGTAGATTTGGAAACCAAGATTAGAGGGTCTTCACCGGGAAGACATCCTCCGTCCTATCTTATGTTGCACTCAAATCTGGGTATAGGATTTCTCACCACAAGGGGGAATCAAGCCCTTTCCCGATACAGAATAAACAAAATAAACAAATATATATGCAGCAAACACATGAAATGACACAGAGGTTAGGCAGGACCTCTCTTGTTTGAGGGGGAATTTGGCATCCCTAATTCCTCATTGGGGCTGGACCAGCAACAGGTCAACCATTGGTTTGGATGAAAAACCAAGGTTTTTAACACTTATATCCCCAGCAGAGTCGCCGTCTTTTCTGTGGTGTCGTTTTTTTTACCTCCCCGTTTCACTTGGGAGGACGGCACGCTAGACCCTTCATGCGAAATTTGGAAGGAGAATGCGCCCGTGGTGGGATGAATTTTATTTCAGTTCTTCCTACGATATCACACGAACTTTCTTATTGTCCTATGAGTAGGAAAGGGAAAAAAAAGATCTCAACTAAACCCTAGGAGTTTGCTAAGTGTGGGGATTCACCTAGACTAGAAATTCTGGAGTCCGGGAGGTCGGTTATACATAGGGAAGTGTTTAAACACCCTACATATCTGTAGTACTCTACAGGAACCTTCTCTGTGTCATTGTGATTGTGTTTACTGCTAATGATTGGGAAAGTTTCTCCTTTGTGTTAGGAGAAGGAATTGAATTGAATAAAAGAAAGACAGATAGACAGACTGACTATTTTTGGTATTTTATTAGCTCGCTGAGGTTCCTTGTGAACCTCATGCCTACATATCCCTAATGGAAGTTAGAGCTTAATGTAGTTCGGGGAACTAATTAATTATTAATTTTTTTTTTGTGCCTTGCTTGAAGCTCAAGGTTGAAGCTTGAATTAAATCTCTGTTTACAGTAAAGAGACATGAAGTCATCTTTATAGAGAGGTATTTCTACTACTCCACCACAAACATTTTAAAAGAGTGACAGAATAACTGAATTCATTTCATTCAAGAGGGGGGCCTTACTTGTGTATGTGCAAGTATACCAGTCAAATGCCTCTTAAATGAAAGAAAGACGCTCATCCAAATTAGGGAAAGTTACCACATGTCTGGGTTTTAACTGCCAGCTCATTGTCATACCCCAAATTTGTCCTACCCCCTTTGACTTTTATCTGGCTTAGGCTTATGCATTTCATAATTTCATGTATATACCTTCCATTAGGTCATCAACATAACATCATGCATCATTAATCAATAAATTTGGTATGGGGTCGAGGATCTTGGTAATTAAGGTTCTCAGTGGCTTTAAGGCTTTCATCTCAGGTTATTATTTCTTCATCAACACGCACCTAAGGCAAATGGATCAAGGTTTCTCATCCATCCTGATTGAGCTTGTTGACTCCCATCTCTACTAAGTCAAAGTTCAGATAAGTCAGTGAAATCAATTTGAAGATTAATGGCTCAAGGGCATAAAAAGGAAAAACGGAATAGAAAGAGGAATATTCTTGTGGTTTCTTGGCACAAGTTGCAAAGCATTAATGTATTGTCATTTAGATTCAAGTGTCAGGGGTTCTTCAAGTTACAAATGCCATCACTCATTCAAAGTTACAAGATGAAAGATGAAGAAGAGTTGGTATTACAAATTTGTCGCTTGATTCAAGTTTGGCCAATTAAAGAATTTGAACATGGAAATTTCAAGTGAAGCACATGGAGGGAAGAGAGACAATTCAAAGTGTATTTGAAAGTATAGAAAATATATATATCATTTCCATCCAAAATCCATTACATACATTTCCACTTCAAAAACAAAAAAAAGAAGCTTCATTACACTACATGATCTCAAGGAGTGTGTTCAGTAAAAATTCAAAAATTCATTACATTATGGTCTAAGTCATATTACAACTTCAAGATCAAAATTCATCCAAATACCATTACATCTCACCATCCCATTACATCACCAATACTACTGTATATGGAAAATTACAACAAGAGAAAACGTGAGGAGCCTATTGTTCTTATCCCAAATCCCATCCTAATTGCTATTTGTTTCAAGTGTTCTCTATGACCAAGCAATGATGGGTTCTCCGTGAAGATATGGTCCAACTGAACGCCGGCTTCAAGGTTCTCGTTGAAGGAATGATTGAATCAAACACCACTGCTCAAGCAAACCTGCAACACACATAAAAACCATTCAGCATACTTCATAGACATTTTGTATCCAGTTTCAGCATAGTTCAGAAAATCCACAATCAATTCACATCAGTTTAAACCATCCAAAAACCTGCCACAATCCATATGTGATCAGCCCCATACATGATGCATCATTCAAAAGAGATCCTGAACTAGTATATACATTCATATCAGTTTCTACTACACTATTGGATTTGTAATAAACATGAACCATATCCAAACATAAACAAAACATAACAGGCTGCCAGTCTAAACATCCATACCAAAAACAGTCCCTACACAATTACCATATCACTAACCAATTGTCTACTAAATTCCAGCCCTGCACTGAAAAGAAAACAGGATCAGCATCTTTCATAACCTGCAAAATGCCCAACAGCCATTCCTAAATAAACCTACAAATGCAAACCAAAAATCCACCAGCCTACATCAGTATAAAAATCCTAAACCACTAGCCTACACTCTATACGTTCCACATGAATTCCAGTCACACAAATTCAAAACCAATCCCAATACTTATGCAAAACAACCCAAGTCCATGACTGAACCTGAAACCGATCCCTGCACCATAGAAAACCAACAAAGCCAGCTGCATAAACCCAATACATACAGCCCTGCATATATTCATTAACAAAACCAGTTCAACAGTTTTAACTAATTTCCATTAAACCACCCTCCAACTAAACTAACTCTCAACAAAAAAAAACAAGTAACAAACTTCCTAACTGTCAAACATAACTCCTAACAACTTCCAACCACAAAAACAGTTTTGTAACTAACTTCAATCTCGTTCTAACTAACCTCTAATCCACCCTTCAATTCAATAACTAATTCTCAGATCCTAGGGCTTAGATTGAGTCTACTCTAACCAACTTCTCATCACTTCTGATTATATATATCTTGTTCCCTCCATAAATCAAGACACGCTCATTCTCACCTCACATTCATTCCTCACCATCATTCAGTTTCGCATCCTAAACCAGAAAAAACAGAAAAAGCAGAAGAAGAAAATCAAACCTGAGAATCTCCATAAGTATTCAAGTCTTCACTTCTTGATCTCTGGAACCACTCTACCCGATTCTTCATCTTTCACAGCTTCATTCATCTTCACCAAACCATTCACCATAGCCTTCATCTTCCACTAACCTCCAACCTTCAATCATCTTCAAATTCCCGAAGAACCTTCACTCTGGCTTCATCACCATAACCGTTTCCTTCGATTCTCCAACCTTCAACACTCCATAATCTTCATCAGAAAATCAAGAGAAAAGGCATCGTAAAATCGCCGTCACCGCTGCTTTCTACAATTCTTCAATTGCAGAAGAAGTCATAACAATTTCATCATCTTCATTGCAACAGTTTCCAATAACCGTATCCTCACGATCCATTCCTTCAATCTCCTATGCTTTCTCTGCAAACAACGACAACGCATCAACGATATTGAACGCACGGTGGAGGGAGACGAAGTCAGAAAGAAGAGAGGAAGAATTGAGTGAGCTTACATGATTTCTTGAGGATCTTCCCCGACTTTCACTGGACGCACTCCTCTTTCGATTCCGTTCGAGAGTTGATGAGAGAGCAAGCGGGATTCGAATAGAATCGGAGGGGGAATGGTTTGAAAACTGAACGTCGAGAGAGAGGTTGATTCGTCAGTTCCCAGCGGCGAAGGATGTTGAACGAAGAGTGAGAGGCCGTTTTTTGGAGCTCTAACCGGAAAAGGTCGCACCGGAGATGGAAGCTTGGTTCGCCGTCGCGCGTGAAGAGGAGAAGAGAGTTGGGAGGTCACAATTTCTTAACCCTAAATCCTCTTTCTATTTAATTTTAATTAATTGAATTAATCTGAGGTTGAATGTGAATTAAGTCTGATTAATGGTTACTAATTGGGGTTTAAGTCCGATTAATGGTTATTAGTTGGGTTTAAACATGAAATCTGATTATTGGATTGGACTCAAAGAACTCTGAATCAATAATTGTATCTGGATCATTGAATCTGAGCCCATATCTTTTTTGGTGAACGAAAACAATAACAAAAAACAAGCTTTTGGACCTTATCACCGAATTACTGATTATACCCCCCTGGCCAGCAGATTTATTTCTTGTTTGCAATTGTTTTGTTCCTCTAATTTTTGCTTACCAAATCATTCTTCTATGCAATAAAAATGAGTAAAAATAGATTTTAAGTAGGATTTTGTGTGTACATAATTGTAGTATTTTTTGTAGATTTTTAGATTTTATTTTGCTATTTCTAATAAATCCTTTCTTCATATATGTTCATCCTCCTTCATGTTTCGATAGATTTTGCAAAGCAATTTTGTTTAGTACCTTAGGATTAGAATTTAATCACCAATTTTTGTATAGTTACTGTAGACTAATCCATGATGTTGTGTACAAAAAATGATTTCCTAATTCTTTGTTTTGATTGGTATTTGGTTAGTGTTGTGTGACTCGATTAACACGCGTTTCTAATAGATGTTCGTGACGTTTGTGCTCTCAAATTGAAATGCATTCATGCAATAATGTTGGTTCCCTTTTGTACATATAACTAGGGATGTTTAGAGGTCCTAAGACCTGGAATTGGAATTTTTGAATCATGTTTTCATACTTTGCTCGATTTTTCTTTCTCACATGTAAATAACTTGTTTTTGGTTGACGATTGCACCGTAACTTGTACAAATGACCCGTAATTTTGTGTGGAACTCCTTGGCATGATTTTATGATTGTTTAGGCATCTAGTATAGGCTATTTGCTACTGACTTGTACCATTTGATTGCATGTTTCTAACTTCATTCACAATTTGAAACCGCTTAGCTAGTATTAACCTAGTGTTGTCTAGTTTTGGTTAGAGTTTTGTATTGTTTCATGCTAATTGACTAATATAGATTAACATAGGGTATTGGAACATAATGAATGAGTTTTCTACTGACTTCAAGCTTAGACCATGTGTTCACTTGCTTTTTGCTTCGATTAAATGATGTTTGTTCGCTAATTGGTAAGTAACGATTCATGCGATACTTTGGTAACTTTTGTGGATATTTTTGTATGATACCGTGATGCTTTTGTATTTGATTTGGGACATTCAATCCCTTGTTTTGCTACTGACTTGGGGCTTCTTTCTCTTGTTTCCATGCTTAGCCTCTCATTCCTTGCTTTGATTTTGATTACACCTTACTATTGCTTGCCATGTTCCCTTAGACTCTTCCTTCTTTGTTAAGAGGAATTGAGATAGGATAGGTATCCTTGACCTTAGGGCCATTAGTAGATTAGAATAACATAGATTAGATGTTAGATCTAGTTCCCTATTGCATTCTTTTTCTTTTTCAACTCTTTAAAACATTGATAAAAGGAAGATGCGAATCACATTAAGCAAGTGATAGAGAAATGAGTGGGATTCATTCCCTAATCTATTTCTCAATCACTTAGTGGCATAGAAACGAGTGGGATTCATTCCCTAATCTGTTTCTCGGTCACTACTTAATGGGAGAGAAACGAGTGGGATCAATTCCCTAATCTGTTTCTCAAACATTAATTAATGGGAGAGAAACGAGTGAGATTCATTCTCTAATCTGTTTCTCAAACATTACATAATGGGATGGAAGTGAGTGGGATTCATTCCCTAATCTGCTTCTCGATCATTATACATTTTAAGTGATTCGAATCGTGAAGTAAATCCCCTTAAAAAATACACAACCAAAAACACTTTAAAACATCTAACAATGGTTCAGATTAAAACAAAGTAGAGAAAGTGGTGAGTGGCCCGGTATTGGGAACCGTTCACCACTCATCTATCTTAAAAGACACAAACCAATCATTTCCTTTTCTTTTGCCTAAGGTGTCGCGGGCGAAAAACCGTTTTTGTTTCCTCTTTTGAGTGGGATGAGACACCTGATGCCTTCTTTGGGCTCGAGTGCTCAAAAAAATGATTTTTCTTTTGTACCGACCAAACTTTTTATTATTTCCAAAGGAGGAAAAGGAAAAAAGCTGCAATAACCTAAAAGTGGGGAGAGAGATCTTTGGGTAAGAGGGTTGGTTATACGAAGGGAAGGTATTAGCACCCAACGTATCTATAGTACTCTATAGGTTTCTTTGTTATGTTTTATTCCATTCTTGTTGTGGTGGAGGTTCTTGTGAAATAGGTGGGACCTAAGATGTTTGTTTGATTATGCTCGCAAAGATCATCGCGATCCTCTGCATACATATCCCCTAAAGGGAATCAGAGCATCTGTAGCTCGGGTCTACGGGTGCTAAGGTTTGAATGGTTTTTTTTGTTTTGTTTTGCTCGCCAAGGATCGACCTTGTGCCTACGTATTCTCAAAGGGATGTTGAGAAAGTCAGAGCAATCGTAGTTCCCACTTATGCTAGTGGAAGCAAAGAAAAATAGACAAATGTCGTCTAAATGCTAGATGTATCTAATCTATATCATCACATACATCTGTTTGATTTTGTTTAAAAATCTTTTCATTATAAGCCCGGGGCCATGCCACTTAGGGTGCTTAGAATGATAAAGATGTTTTTGTTTAACCAGCCTTGTGGCAAAAACTTTCAATGAAGTCAGCCTTGTGACAAAAAGTTTTAATTAATCAGCCAGCCTCGTGGCAAAAGTTTCAATGAAGTCAGCCTTGTGACAAAAACTTTGATTAATCATCCAGTACGGTGGTAAAACAGTTTGATTGATTAGCCAGCCTTGTGGCAAAAAGATATTTGATTGATTAGCCAGCCTTGTGGCAAAAAAGTTTGATTGATTGATTGTTTGTGATGATATATAAGAGATACTCCTAGTATAGAGATGAAAAATGTCTAATCTCCTAGGGTATTTGTTTTGGATATTGGGGATGCTTATAAGAAGCCCGTGGGTCCTTGTACGAAGCCCAAGAGGAGGCTATCCGAGGGTCCTTGCATTGTAAGCCCAAGAGGAGGCTATGGGAGGGACAATCCAGGGTCCTTGCATTGTAAGCCCAAGAGGAGGCTATGGGAGGGTCACTCGTTTGTACAAAGCCCAAGGGGAGGCATGGTATAGTTGGTTTGAGCTCTTAGAGCGATTTCACCGAGAAACCATACTCTATGTCCTAACCTAAACTAGGGAGATTCTTTGCACGAAGCCCAATAGGAGGCTATGGGGAACCTAGTGTTGTACTAAGTTGAACAAGCACACATATCACACAATCACAAATATGAACAAGTACGAACAAATATGAACAAGTACATGAACAAATATGAACAGTTATACATATATGACAAAGTGTGTGTATATAATGGAGTTTATGAAGGAAATATACCTGTAAGCATGATCCATTTGTATACACAGGGCTCGGGACTCACACTCGGGGAGAGGTCCATTTGAGTTTATTCAAAGCTATGTAAACAGGTATTTACAAAAGGGCTTGGGACTTATACCTACATGGAGGCCCATGGTATATTTTTGGGAAGATTTAAAGAAAACCTTCATTTTTGGTTTGTTATTCAAAGTTAAAAAACACATTGATTGAGATATGTACAAAAGGCGTACAATGAAATACCTAATTTCATGTACTAGAATGGGTATGTACAAAAAGGGCTTGGGACTTATACCTACGTGGAGGCCCGTGTTTTATTTACAAAACATGGTTGACTGTTTATTTACAGACGCGTTGTTTGAAAAAACGGTTTGAAGATTCGTTTTGAAAGAGTTTTCTGTACAAAGAAAAACTGTATAAAGAAAAGGAAAGGGACTTATACTCTCTAATATTCGAGAGGCCCATGTTTTATTCTCATAAAACATGGTGGATGGTTTAAAAAAAGAGTTGAAAGATTTGTTTGTTAAAAAAACTGTTTGGAAGTTTATTTGGAAAAAAGTTTTCTGTTAAAACAAAAACTGTACAAAGAAAGACGAAAGGGACTTATACTCTCTAATATTCGAGAGGCCCCACATCGTTTTGAAAATCAATTGATCAATTAAAAAGATTTAACCAATAGTTTCCTTTGAAAATCAAAAAGAAATGGTTTACCGTTTTTGAAAAGGAATCGGGATCGCTCGTTTTTTTTTTAAAACGATTTGAATTTTGAAAGAAATCAATTTAATCGAGATAAACAAGAAGATTGTTTTCAATTAACACTTAGATGATTAGGGTTTGCTTCAAAAAATATTTACAAGTGATTAAATTTGAAAATCAAATGAAAAATAATATTTAAAAGTATTAAAATTACTTAAAAACAAGTCATTTTAAAACCAATTAAAAATGTATCAAATAAATATTTTTTGATGATTTTTTTTGATATTCTTAAAATATGTATATTAAATAAGAAGTGTTTAAAAAATGAAGAAAAAATAAGTTAATTTGATGTATTAAATAATTAAATGAAGTTGTGAAGAATTTGAAAGAAAAAAGTGTCAAAAAAATTGGTTTTGTCTTCCAAAGGGCTTGAACCCACGCCCTCTCTCTCACATGCCAAAACCTGGACCAACTGAGCCACGCTTGTGGCTTGTTAAACATACGCGTTCAATAAAATATATTTTCAATCAATTTCCAAAAACCTTTGAACCAAATCTGGCGCCAAGAACAAACCCTCAACAAGAATTTGAAAATCTTCGAAACTGAATGAAATTGATCAAGTGAAGGGTCTATCTCACTCGTTTTTTCATAAGGAACATGATGGTGATCTTTAATTTCATTTATTTTTGCTCTAAGGTGATCAATTTTGTGATGAACACTAAGAACCCTAATTCTGAGTTTCAATCTGAAATCGTGTATAATTGATGAATTGTGAAATTGATTGAGGGCTATTGATCAGTGATAGTGCAGAAACAAGATAGCAACTCAATTTTTCATTTATGATGCATGTATGTATGAGTTTGAAGTTCAAGAGAGCTTACCTTCAAAAACGGCCAACTGAGAATCGAATTCTGCAATAGAGGTGTTACAGAAGTTGTTTGATGATCTGGATAGCTTCAATGGACCTTATGGAAGGTGTCTGGATGCTTGGAACCATCTGAATTCATCTGAGCATAGCCATGGTACCCGACCTGCATAAGCTTCAAGAGTGAATCGAATTTGAAGATGGAGGTGTTTCAGGTCATGGATGATGATTGGTATAGCTCATATATGATATATGGAATGTGTTTGAAGCATTAGTTTGGACAGAAATGAGCTTGTGTGGATTTTGGCATGATAAGGCTCATTTGATGTTCATATGGAGGTTGAAAGGTGAATCTGAGTTTTGGGGTGATTTGGGGTGTGTGAGTGGTTCAAACACATCCCATATGATGTTTATGAGTTGTTAGAACCATCACTTTGGCCATAACTTCAATGACTTGGAGGTTGAGTTTTCTACCTCTTTGAAAACTATGAAACTTGCAATTCAAGAAAGAAGAGAGAAAACCTATAATTGTGAGGTTTTGGTGTGAATTGAAGAGTGTTTTGAACCTCTATTTATAGGCCAAGGATTCTGAATGAAGAGTTCTTGCAAGTTGCTTCAAGAATGATGATTTGGCTTAAGAGATAAAATGGAATCTTTCACATTAAATGCAAATGGTTAAAGTAACTAAACCATGGTTATTTTGGCCAAGCTTCTTATCTCTTTCCTTTCTGATCTTAAACCAGAAAATATCTCTCAATCATTGCTTTGGTGTGTCATCACTTGAATTATAGGTCATGTAGTCTTGAAACTTAGTGAAAAATGGTGAAAATTCAAGTGAAAATGATCACTAAATGCATAATTCAAAACCATAGCTACACTCCATATTTTTTCATGCTCTTGGATATTTTGGAAAGCTCATGTTGCATACTTCAAAACCTTAGTTGAAAGTTTCTTCAAGACCTTTAAGGAAATGGGTGAAAAAGATCCATGAACTTTGAAGAAAATGAGATTTTAAGTGAAGTTTTCAAAAAGTACCAACTTTGAAGCACCATATCTCTTAAATGGTTGATCTTATGGAAAAAATTTATATGTGTCAAAGTTGTTTATTGGATCAAAATCTACAACTTTCATGTTGGAAGTTTTTTTCAGTTTGTAGGTGAAATTTTGAGAAATTCCCTTTCAAAGTTTGGAAAAAACCATTGAAAAACACTTAGAAATTTTTCTAAGTATGAAAAGTCAAACTTTTGACTTTTTGATTCTTGATTGATTTTCTTGATTTTTCTTGATCAAATGACTTTTCATATCATATATTGATGATTTAAAACTTCAAAAGTCATGGTTGACCAAAATTCCCCAAAAGTCAATGGTGATCTTGTTGAGTTGACTTTTTCAGACGAATCGCGTTTCTGGAGATTTCAAATGAAACAAGCTATCCTCATCAAATGAATGGTATGAATGGATCATATTGAAGCATTAGAGGATATTGAGCCATGGTTTGAGTTGTGACACCATGTCCTGATTAAAAAGTCAGTGGTTCAGTGAATTAGGTCAAAAACCCTAATTGTCGACCTGATGAAATTGATGAGTGTGGATCTTGAATTGAGATGTAATCTCCATTGGATATTGTCATAGGGATTATTTGAGGATGATTGAAACCTTTGATTGACTTCCTGGGGGTTTTTAGGGTTTCCCAAATGTGATCCCTGATTTCAGTCCCTGATAGTTCAAAACCCTGATCTGAGGATTTGTCTGATCAATCTTTGTGCAGAAGATGTTATGAGCCAATGGATTAAGTCAAAATGATGCACTTGGGGTCTTGAGGTCATGTCCCAAGTCATTATGTCAATCTCTGAGCAAAAGTCAGGAGTATGCTATTTTCAGTCAAAACCCTAATTCAGTCGATTCAGACCCTTTGAGCTTGTTGAGATGGATCTCTGAGGACCAAATGTTGATTGTTGATGAAGATGAATCATTTGAAATGAAGGGAGAACAAAACCCTAATTGATTATTACTTGTACTGATGAGTGATTTCCTGATTAAATCCTGCTGAGTCACAAGTAGCAAACACAAGCTATGCAATTTGTTAGAGATGCAAATGATGCATATGCAAATGATATGAGGTGGTATCTTAGGTCAAAAATTGGGGTATGACAATAGATACCAATCAACGTATCTTTTAGATTGAGCAAAAGCTCTGAGACCCCTAGAACCCGTTCTACGGGTACAAAATTCCTTATCTTTAGTTTACCCTGGGGCGAGGTTTGCGTTGTGACTCCATGACCACTATACCCTTCTATGCCATGTTTGTTTAAAAACTCTTGTGTGTGCATTCATGCATTCATGCACCATTCATCATAATAACTTAAAAACAAAAGAGTCTTTTTCGAGTCGTTTTTCAAGGAAACTAAATAACGAATGTTTTGAACTTCATAGAAAGAGAGAAACGGAGAAAGGACTTAAGGATCTATACCATAGATTATGGAAGAAAGAGAGCTAGGAAATACACCTTCAAGATTCCTAAAGTAGAGGAATTGGAAAATCTCGGAAAACCGGTGGTCAACCCTCAAGCTTTCAAGGAGAAGTATGGAAAACTTCTGCCTCTTCTCAGCACCAGCATTGTGGATGGGATCCTTCCCACATTGGTACAGTTTTACGATCCAACGTATCACTGCTTCACCTTTCCAGATTATCAACTCATGCCTATGTTGGAGGAGTACTCTCGTCTGATTGGAATACCCGTGTACACGCAAGATCCGTACTCCGGTTTGGAAAAGAATCCTGACGACATCATCATTGCAGCAACTACTCCCTTGAACGTAGTCGACATTAGAACTCATATGGTGAGTAAAGGAGGAAATCAAGGATTGCCCTCAAAGTTCCTGTTGGATCAAGCTTGGTACTTCGTCAGCATCCAAGATATGAGTGCTTTTGAGGAAATCTTGGCATTGCTTATCTACGGATTGTTTTTGTTTCCTAGCATTGACAACTTCGTCGACATCAACGCAATTAAGATCTTCTTAATTGGAAATCCAGTTCCAACCTTGCTTGCGGATGCTTATCACTCTGTGCATTCAAGAAAACTGCAGCGAGGAGGATTAATGACATGCTGCGTACCGTTGTTATACGAATGGTTCGTCTCGCACCTGCCGAAGTCTAGCACTTTCTGGAGCATGAGGGATGGCCTTTACTGGTCACAGAAAATCATGTCCCTCACTCATTTGGACATTGATTGGTGTAGTCCTGACAACGACGAAACCAAGATCATCTTCAGTTGCGCAAATTATCCCAATGTACCCCTTATTGGAACTAAGGGAGGAATCAGTTATAATCCAGCTTTAGCCCGTCGTCAATACGGCTATCCCATGAAAAATATACCAAGTAATATTCAATTGAAGGGTCTGTTCTTCAAGAACATCAACGATCATGGCAACATGCTGAAGAAGGAAATTGTCCAAGCATGGCGTCTTGTTCACGGCAAAGGGAGAAGACTGTTAGGAAAACATCTTTGGCATCCAAGCGGTACGCGTCAGGGCATTCAAGCTCAGGATGCCATATCAACGTCAAGAACCTATTCCCCTAAGGGAACCAATATTCCTTTTCTCCACCAATGTTGAAAAACTGTAAGCAGCATTAAACAAGGTATGCCAAGAAAGGAATGCTTGGAGGAACAAGTATCGAATCATCAACACAGAAAACGTTGAGATTTAGAACCTCCTAAGAAGGAAGGATGAGTTACTTGAAGTACTCGATCGACAAGTGACACAATCGTCACTTTCTCATCATATCCCTCCTGCTTCCCGGATGATCGATCAGCTTACGTCAGAGAATGCTAAGATCAAGAAATAGAAGAAGATGTTAGAACGTGAAGTCGACTCTTCGTCAAAGTTTTAGAGTCATTTCTCTCTGTTTCTCTGTATTTCCCTTTTCAAAGTGTGTAAAAAACGACATTTCGCTTAATTAATAAAATATTTGATGTTTCATAACGTAATTATCGTGTTTCCTTGAAAAATATTAACTTAATTGCACATCATGCATCGCGGATCTAATCGTCACTTTCCTTTCTCCAGAAAGAGAGGAGGAGAAGGAGGTGAACAAAGACATTCAAGCTGTCTCATCCATACAACACTCGTTCAAGTCGCAAGAAAAGAATGGAAGACTTTGAACAAGAGAATGGAGAACTCATAGAAGAGGTTACTACTCTCAAAGATGCTGTTGAAAGGCTCAATAGTATGGTAGAAGCCCTAGTGGTTTCACAGAGTCGACCAACACCAGAAGAACCACAAAGGACTGTGGTTTCTGAGATTGTTTCTACTCCTATTCCTCAGTATACCATGCCGCCCAACCGACCTTGGGGCATGCCGTATAACTTTATTCCAAATGGGTACATACCCCCAGTTTCTGAAGTTCCAAGAGCTACAACGGATGTGCATCCACCGGAGGGTTACAGACCTCTGGAAATTGAAGTTCCAATAGCAACGGCAATGGGTTTCACACAATTGAATGCTGAGATTCCGAGATCTGCAGTCATGGCTTCTCCACAGACGATTATGCATACTTTTCCTCCCCCGAGCGGACAAGTATATCCTCACGCTCCCAGTGAGGAGAGTGAGGACGCTGGCGTGTATGAAAGATTGGATGAGTTCCAGGAACAGTTTCTGCAAATGCAGAAGGAACTCAAGACTCTCTGAGGACAAGATCTATTTGGAAAAAACGCTCCAGACCTCTGTCTGGTTCCAAATGTTAAGATTCCTCACAAATTCAAAGTACCAGAGTTCGAGAAGTACAAAGGGAATTCATGCCCACAAAGTTACCTAGTGATGTACGCTCGAAGGATGTCAACTCAGACTGATAATCAACAATTGCTCATCCATTATTTTCAAGACAGCCTGACTAGTGCTGCACTTAAATGGTACATCAACTTGGACAGTTCAGAGATTCGTACTTTTCGAGACCTCGGAGAGGCCTTCGTCAAACAGTATAAGTACAATCTTGATATGGCTCCCGACAGAGATCAACTTCGGGCCATGACTCAAAAGGATAGAGAAAGCTTCAAGGAATACGCTCAAAGATGGCGTGAAGTTGCTGCTCAAATTTGTCCACCACTTGAAGAGAAAGAAATGACGAAAATCTATTTCAAGACTTTGAGTCCATTCTACTACGGACGAATGGTCGCCAGTGCCCCAAGTACTTTACCGAGATAGTAAACATGGGCGTGCGTTTAGAAGAAGCAGTTCGAGAAGGACGCTTGAACAAAGAACCAAAATCTTCTATTGGTCCTAGAAAATATGGAAGTTCTTTCCCGAAGAAAAGGATCAAGATGTCAGCAATGTCTTGCACAAAGCCAGAAAGAGGTTTCAACCTCAAGTTGTTACAATAACTCTGGTTGTTAACTCAGCGCCAGCTTATCAACCTCAGGTTTCTCAACAACCATTTCAATAAAGGTCGCAGCAACCTCAGCAACAGGTTCGACCTCCAAAATACAACAATCGGGCACAAAGGTATCCTCCCTTTGACCCCGTACCAATGTCGTATGCAGAATTGTTTCCAACACTATTGGCGAAAGGACTCATTAAGACAAGGAGTCCTCCAAATCCTGGAAATGAATCATCACATTGGTTCAAGGCGGACCAATCTTGTCCTTATCACCAGGGGGCACCAGGTCATAACATTGAGAGTTGTCTCCACTTCAAGATCGACGTTCAAAGATTAGTGAAGAGTGGAATGCTATCCTTCAAAGATACTAATCCTAACGTCCAGGCAAATCCTTTGCCGCAGCACAAAGAAGCTTCAGTGAATTTGATAGATCAACACCCCAATATCATTCAAATCTACGACATTCGTCAGATAGAGGAGAATCTTGTCAAGATGCATGCTAGACAAGATGGGTACGGCCATGTACCACCTCACAACTACTTCACATGTGAAATTTGTCCAAGGAATAATCAAGGATGTGCTGTAGTTCAAGATGCATTACAAGAACAAATGGACTTAGGATGGACTCAACACATCCGAGTTAAAATTGAGTGCGACATCAACATGGTTCAAGGATGTCCAGGAGAATACAAAATCTGCAAAGTTGAATATCTCGAAGGATCGGTAGTTAGGTTCCATAAGACTTTAAATGGACTTGCCTACTTTGGAACGGATTTCCACCCTTATAGTAGATGCCGAATTTGTCGAAGAAATTCACGAGGATGTTTGCGTGTTCGCAACGACATTCAGAAACTGATGGATGATAATACTATTACAGTTCTTGCCAACAGAGAAAATGACGAAGTCTTTACCGTGTCTCCTCAAATTAATCAAGATGAACCAATGCAAGTCAAGTATGACAGTAGGAAGACAGCAATTGCTCCATTAGTCATCTACTTACCAGGTCTTGTACCGTATGAGTCCAACAAGGCTATACCATACAAGTAAAACGCTACATTCATTGAAAATGGTAAGGAAGTACCATTACCGTCTGTTGTCAACATTGCTGATGTTAGTCGAGTCACCAAAAGTGGACGAGTCTTCAACAAACAACATAAAATGTGGAGAAGCCTTCGGAAGGAGCACCACATAACCAAGACAATCATCCGACCAATGATGTTCAAGTGAAAGAAAATGATGAGATATTGAAATTAATCCAGAGGAGTGAATACAACATTGTAGACCTGCTGCTACATACTCCGTCTAGGATATCTGTTCTCTCCCTACTATTGAGTTATGAAGCTCATAGGGAAGCTCTACAGAAAGTTTTGGAACAAGCTTTCGTAGAACCTGGTGTTACCATAGGACAATTCAACAACATCATTGCCAACATCTCTGCAGGAACTAACCTGAGTTTCTGTGACGAAGATCTTCCTGAATAAGGATTGGACCATAATCTTCCACTTCACATCTCAGTTGGCTGCATGGGTGATACACTCACAGGAGTCCTAATAGATAATGGATCCTCTCTCAACGTCATGCCGAAATCCACCATGTCAAGATTATCTTTCAAAAATTACCCGCTAAGGGACAGTCACGTCATTGTCAAAGCATTTGATGGATCAAGGAAGTCATTGTTTGGAGAAGCGGATCTTCCCATAACTA
Organism: Vicia villosa; assembly: GCF_029867415.1. Taxonomy (NCBI): domain Eukaryota; kingdom Viridiplantae; phylum Streptophyta; class Magnoliopsida; order Fabales; family Fabaceae; genus Vicia; species Vicia villosa. The sequence continues at coordinate 44,101,909 of NC_081184.1, forward strand.
TTGGACCTTAGACGTTCAAAATCACTTTCCAAGTTATGGATATCCCGGCACAATAAAGCTGTTTGCTAGGTCGCCCGTAGATTCATGAGGCTAGGGCAATTACTTCAACGCTTCATCAGAAACTGAAGTTCATTAGAAATGACAAATTGATAACCGTTTTGTGGAGAACGAGCTCTGATCGTCACTAACCTGTCATCATTCTCCGACATAGAACCAAAAGAAGTCGCCGGAACTAAATTTCAAGCGCTTTCCTTGGACAAGGAAAAAGGAAAGGAGAAAGCAGCGTCGATTTCTTCTTACAAAGATGCAATCCAAGTTGTAAAGGATGGCACTACCAGTGGTTGGGGGCACATTAATATTCATACCAACAACAAGAACAGAATATGAGTTGGATTCTTTCCAACATCATTAAAGGCTATTCCAGGAATTGAGGTAGTTCTTCCAATTCAAGAAACTTTCCGCAGTGGAGGTTTTCTTCAACCTGTTCAGCAAACAGTTAACACCATCGGTACGGAAAACACCGATGAGAATTTTGAAGTGGAATGTATGTCCTACCTTCTCGAAGCAGGATACATATCCCTAACAGAGTCTGATTCACCTTGCTGTTATCCGACTAAAGGATCTGAAAGTAAGACTCAACCAAGCAGTGACGAAGTTACTAATAGCTTCACCACCAGAAGTCATGGTTCATCAGAAGAAGTTCCTCCTATCCCCGAAGAAACTTGGGATACATTAGGAGAACCAAGCGGAAAATTCGACTACATGGTGAAATACTCCGCTCCTGAAAGTTCAAAAATCTCTCTTGAGGACATTGTTCCGACTGGATGGAACATTGATTATGAGTACCTCACTCAGCCAAAAGAGATATATAACCCTTGTTATTCATCATCAGCGTCTGGTGAAGTCATCACTGAAAATTATATCCCCAAGTCACCCACAGAGGCTACGGATTTAGAGTTCACATACCTAGTCAACGCCATCTTGGGAGAAGAGCAAGACCAAAATACAAAACAGGATGATCTTGAAAGTGTCTCCGACAACGAGTCTCTCCATTCGGAAGAATGGAAGTTTCCTCAAAAGAAAGTCTGACATCCTCCACTTGGAAATGGGTATGCTCACACCGCTCACTCTGCTGAAGTAGATAAAGATCGTCTAAGTGTTGCAAAGACAATGGTTGGTAAATCAAGCCCTACCACAGGCCAACTCAAGCCTAAGGTTCCAGATTACCTAGTGCACAATGGGGTTCGCCACTATTGGACGGCTGTTGAAGTTTCGACTGTTGTTCGCACTCCTACGTAGGAACTTTCACCGTTATTTTACCCTCTCACCATAGCCCAGGGTGAAGAGATGTTTCATAGGGTTTTGCATTTTACTATTTTTAGGAAAATGTCCCTCGTTGCTTCGCCCAAAGCAATAGAGTTTTGTTTTATAGGGTCTTTGTTTCAAGAAGTGACTATCAATAAATAAAAATGTCATTTTGTTCCTTCGTTAGTTTTTCCCTTTTATTTTTTCGGAAATTGGTAATCCTAAAAAACACCTTAAAAAACATCAAAATATTCCATTAACTGCATACACCGAGTCTTCCCTCGTTGTCTAAATAAAACTTAGCACACATATGCAGATTAATCATAAAACACCCCGTTGAAACGTGAGATGGTATGACTTCTCCAAGCTTTGGGTTTCCTGTATTCGAGGCAGAGGAAGAAGAAGACGAAGAAATATCAAAGGAAATTTCACGGTTACTTCAACAAAAGGAAGAGGCCATTCAGTCATACAATGAGCCTCTATAGATCATTAACCTTGGTTCCGATGGAAACAGAAAAGAGGTTAAGATTGGAGCTTCGCTCAGTTCAGAGATCAGAGAGAGTTTGATACAACTGCTCAGAGAGTTCTCAGATGTCTTCGCTTGGTCCTATCAAGATATGCTAGGGTTGGATACCAGTATAGTGGAACATCACTTATCATTGAAGCCAGAATGCCTTCCGGTCAAGCAAAAATTGAGAAGAACTCATCCAGAAATGGCTATCAAAATCAAAGAGGAAGTTCAAAAGCAAATCAGTGCTGGTTTCCTCGTCACTTCAGAATACCCTCAGTGGTTAGCTAACATTGTTCCCGTTCCTAAGAAAGACGGAAAAGTCCGCATGTGCGTCGACTACAGAGATTTGAACAAAGCTAGCCCTAAGAATGATTTTCCTTTACCACATATTGATATGTTGGTTGACAGTACAGCAAAATCCAAAGTTTTCTCATTCATGGACGGATTTTCAGGATACAACCAAATCAAGATGGCACCTTACGACATGGAGAAAACAGCTTTCATCACTCCCTGGGGGACGTTGTGCTACCGCGTTATGCCTTTTGGACTAAAGAACGCAGGGGCAACTTATCAAAGAGCTATGACTACACTTTTTCACGACATGATGCATAAGGAAGTGGAAGTCTATGTGGATGACATGATTGCCAAATCAGAAAATGAGGAAGATCACATACAAAATCTGACAAAGTTATTTCAACGCTTACGGAAGTTTCAGCTTCGCCTGAATCCCAACAAGTGTACCTTTGGTGTCTACTCAGGAAAACTCCTTGGTTTCATCGTCAGCAAACGAGGAATTGAAGTAGATCCAGATAAAGTCAAGGCAATTCAAGAAATGCCTTCACCCAGAACTAAGAAACAAGTTAGAGGATTTCTTGGACGTCTGAATTACATCTCGAGATTCATATATCTCATGACTGCAACTTGTGCTCCAATTTTCAAAATTCTACGGAAAAATCAAATTTGCGTCTGGACAGACGATTGTCAGAAAGCGTTCGACAACATTAAGGAATATCTGCTCGAACCACCCATCTTGTCTCCTCCAGTGGAAGTGAGACCTTTGATAATGTACTTAACCGTCTTAGAAGATTCCATGGGTTGTGTCCTTGGACAGCAAGACGGGACGAGAAGAAAAGAGCATGCCATCTACTACCTGAGCAAGAAATTCACTGAATGTGAATCCCGCTACTCCATGCTCGAGAAAACCTGTTGTGCTTTGGCCTGGGCTGCCAAGCGTCTCCGCCAGTACATGATTCGACATACTACTTGGTTGATCTCTGTCATACCCCAATTTTTGACCTAAGATACCACCTCATATTATGTGCATATGCATCATTTGCATCTCTAACAAATTGCATAGTTTGTGTTTGCTACTTGTGACTCAGCAGGGTTTAAACAAGAAATCACTCATCAGTACAAGTAACAATTAGGGTTTTGTTCTCCCTTCATCTCAAAAGAACCATCTTCATCAACAGTCAACATTTGGTCCTCGAAGATTCATTTCAACAAGCTCAGGGACTTTGAATCAACCAGATTAGGGTTTTGACTGAAGATAGCATACCCCTGACTTTTGCTCAGGATTTGACCTAATGACTTGGGACATGACCTCAAGACCCCAAGTACATCATTTTGACCTAATCTATTGACTCAAGACATCTCCAACACAGGGAGTGATCAACAGTGAAATTTCAAATCATCAGATTAGGGTTTTTGAACTATTAGGGATTGAAATCAGGGATCACATTTGGGAAACCCTAAAAAGCCCCAGGGGATCACTCAAAGGTTTCAATCATCTTCAAATAATCCTTATGACAATATCCAATGGAAATTACATCTCAATTCAAGATCCATTGTCATCAATTTCATCAAGTCGACAATTAGGGTTTTTGACCTAATTCACCTGAACCACTGGCTTTTTAATCAGAACATGGTGCCAAAACTTAAACCATGGCTCAAGGTCCTCCAATAACTCAACATGATCCATTCATACCATTCATTTGGTGAGGATAGCTTGGTTCAGTTGAAATCTCCAGAAACGCGATTCGTTTGAAAAAGTCAACTGTACAAGGTCACCATTGACTTTTTGGAAATTTTGGTCAACCATGACTTTTGAAGTTTCAAATCATCAATATATGATATATGAAGTCATTTGATCAAGGAAAATCAAGAAAATCAATCGATAATCAAAAAGTCAAAAGTTTGACTTTCCATACTTAGAAAAATTCTAAGTGTTTTTCAATGGTTTTTTCCAAACTTTGGAAGGGAATTTCTCAAAATTTCACCTACAAACTGAAAAAAACTTCCAACATGAAAGTTGTAGATTTTGATCCAATGAACAACTTTGTCACATATAATGATTTTCCAAAAGATCAACCATTTAAGAGATATGGAGCTTCAAAGTTGGTATCTTTTGAAAATTTCACTTAAAATCTCACTTTCTTCAAAGTTCATGGATCTTTTTCACCCATTTCCTTAAAGGTCTTGAAGAAACTTTCAACTAGGGTTTTGAAGTACATAACATGAGCTTTCCAAAATGTCCAAGAGCATGAAAAATTATGGAGCATAGCTATGGTTTTGAATTTTGACATTAGTGACCATTATGCTTGAATTTTCACCATTTTTCACTAAGTTTCAATGCTATATGGCCTCTAATGCAAGTAATGACACATCAAAGCAATAATTGAAAGATATTTTCTGATTTGAAGATCAGAATGGAAGAGGATAAGAAGCTTGGAAGAATAACCATGGTTAAGTCACTTTAACCATTTTGCATTAAATGTAAAAGATTCCATTTTATCTCTTAAGCCAAATCATCACTCCTTGATCAACTTGCAAAGGTCTGAGTTCAGAACTCTTAGCCTATAAATAGAGATCATTTCCACTCTTCAAACTCACACCAAAACCTCATAATCATAGGTTTTCTTCTTCTTTCTTGAATTGCAAGTTTCATAGTTTTCAAAGAGGTAGAAATCTCAACCTCTAAACCATTGAAGTTCTGTCCAAGATGGTGGTTCCAACAACTCATAAACATCATATGGGATGTGTTTGATCCCCTCATACACCCCAAAACACCCTAAATCTCAAAATCACTACCTCACTTCCATATGAACACATATTGAGCCTTATCATGCCAAATTTCACTCAAGCTCATATCTGTCTAAACTAACACTTCCAACACCTCATATATGTCACAAATGAACTATCCAAACACTCACCAACAATCTGAAACATCCCCATCATCAAATTCGATCCTCACTTGCTCCTACTGCAGATCAGGTTCCACACTTTGATCCAGGAGTTTTCAGATCATTCCAAGCATTCAAACACCTTCCATAAGGTCCATTGAAGCTGTCCAGATCAAGAAGCAACATCTGTAACACCTCCAGGCACGATTTCAATTTCCAGTTTTGCAAGTTTTTGAGGTAAGTGCTTTGAACTTCAAACTCCATCATTCATGCATCATAAATGAAAAACTGGTTTACCATCATGTTTCTGCATACATATGGATCATTAACCCTCAATCAATTGCATCATAACTTGCACATACACGATTTCAGATTGAATCATAGAATTAGGGTTCTTTACGATTTCCAGAAAATTGATGATCTTAGAGAAGAAATAAATGAATTATGAGGATACCATCATGTTCCTTGTGAAAAATCGAGCAAGATAGGCTATTCACTTGATCAAATTGGTTCAGTTTCAGAAAAATTCAAAATCAGAATAGGGATGTGTTCTTGGCGCCATTTTTTGTTCATAAATTTCAAATGTTTGTTTTTCAATATATTGAATGGAACGTGTGTCACAAACAAGCTGCGCGCGCAGCTCAGTTGGTTGTTGTTTTGAGTAGTGAACCTCAGGGCGTGGGTTCAAACCCTGGCAGGACCAAAACCCAATTTTTTGACACTTATTTTCATCATTTTCTTTACAACTTTAACTAATTAATTAACCAATCAAATCAATTCATTTTTACTTCATTTTTTGCACACTTATCATTTAATATATGTATTTTATGAATGTCAAAAAAAATCACAAAAAAATGTTTATTTAATGTGTTTTTTATTAGGTAAAAAATGACATGTTTTTAAGTGTTTTTAATACTTTAAAATATTATTTTTCATTTGATTTTTTAACCTAATCACTTGTAAATATTTTTTGTGATCAAACCCTAATCATTTAGGTCTTAGTTAAACAAAAGATTTGTCTTTGTTTAAATTAAGTTGATTTCTTTCAAATTTCAAACCGTTTTAAAACAGGCGTTCACGGTTTTTCAAAACAAATAAACCTTTTCTTTTTGGTTTTCTTTTCAAAAGAAACTATTGATTAAATCTTTTTGGATTGATCAATTGATTTTCAAAACGATGGGCCTCTCGAATATTAGAGAGTATAAGTCCCTTTCCTTTTTCTTTGTACAGTTTTTTAAACAGAAAACTTCTTTCAAAATAAAACTTTTAAACTGTTTTCAAAACGACGAAACCTCGCGTTTTAACAAAACAATCAACCATGTTTTATAAAATAAAACATGGGCCTCCACATAGGTATAAGTCCCATTCCCGTACATGAAATTAGGTATTTCATTGTACATCCACCTTTTTGTACATATCTCGATCAATTTGTTTTTTAACCTTGAATAACAAATCAAAAATGAAGGTTTTCTTTAAATCTTCCCAAAAATACCATGGGCCTCCATGTAGGTATAAGTCCCAAGCCCCTTTGTAAATATTTGTTTACATAGCCATGGATAACTCAATGGGCCTCTCCCCGAGTATAAGTCCCGAGCCCTCTGTACATAAGCTGTTTATCCTTACAAGTATATTTCCTTCATAAACTCCATTGTATACACACACCTTGTCATATATAACTGTTCATACTTGTTCATATTTGTTCATGTACTTGTTCATATTTGTTCGTACTTGTTCATATTTGTGATCGTGTTATACATACTTGTTCAACTTAGTACAACACTAGGTTCCCCATAGCCTCCTATTGGGCTTCGTGCAAAGAATCTCCCTAGTTTAGGTTAGGACATAGAGTATGGTTTCCCGGTGAAATCGCTCTAAGAGCTCAAACCAACTATACCACGCATCCTCTTGGGCTTCGTACAAACGACTTGTCCCTCCCATAGCCTTCTCTTGGGCTTACAATGCAAGGACCCTCGATTGTCCCTCCCATAGCCTCCTCTTGGGCTTACAATGCAAGGACCCTCGGATAGCCTCCTCTTGGGCTTCGTACAAGGACCCACGGGCTTCTTATAAGCATCCCTAATATCCAAAACAAATACCCTAGGAGATTAGACATTTATCATCTCTATGATAGGAGTATCTCATCTATATCATCATAAACAATCAATCAATCAAATTTCTCTTTTGCCACAAGGCTGGCTAATTAATCAAACTTTTTGCCACCATACTGGCTGATTAATCAAAGTTTTTGTCACAAGGCTGACTTCATTGAAACTTTTGCCACAAGGCTGGCTGATTAATCAAAACTTTTTGTCACAAGGCTGACTTCATTGAAAGTTTTTGCCACAAGGCTGGCTAAAAAGCATCTTTATCATTCTAAGCACCATAAGTGGCATGGCCCAGGGCTTATAATGAAAAGATTTTCAAACAAAAACAAACAGATGTATGTGATTATATAGATTAGATACATCGAACATTTAGATGACATTTGTCTCTTATCCTTTGCTTCCACTAGCATAAGTGGGAACTACGATTGCTCTGAATTTCTCAACATCCCTTTGAGAATACGTAGGCACAAGGTCGTATCCTTGGCGAGCAAAACTTCTCCCTCAAACCACTCAAACCTTAGCACCCTTAGGCCCCGAGCTACAGATGCTCTGATTCCCTCTAAGGGATATGTATGCAGGGGATCGCGATGATCTTTGCGAGCATAATCAAACAAACACCTTAGTTTCCCACCTATTTCACAACAGAACCTCTCAATAACATAGAATGAAAAACATAACAAAGAAGCCTATAGAGTACTATAGATACGTTGGGTGCTAATACCTTCCCTTCGTATAACCAACCCTCTTACCCGGAATCTCTCCCCCACTTTTAAGGTTATTGCTGCTTTTTTCCTTTTCCTACTTTGGAAACAATAAAAAGTTTGGTCGTGACAAAAAAAAAGAAAAATCATTTTTATGAGCACTCGAGCCCAAAGAAGGCATCAGTTGTCTCATCCCACAAAAAGATACGATTTTTCCCCGCGACAGAAAAATGGCGACTTCACTGGGGACAAGAGACCATCTTTTTATTGTTTCCAAAGGAAGGGTTAATTCTATTTGCTATATTTTTCATTTCATTTTTGTTACATGTGTGGTTCTGGTTCTGTTACTTTTGTGGTTCTGTTACAAGTGATACATTATGGACAAATCCTAACCCGGATTAAGTACACATAAGAATTAGGTGGAGGGTATAGTCATGTACAGGCGTACGTGAGAATCCTTCCGCTCAGTGGAGGTTCCTTGTTGGTAATATATGTTTAGCATGTTTCGTAGCGAAGACATTATTGCTTTCATTGAACTGTAGAAGCTGAGTTGGCCGTAGAACCCCAACCCATCCTGGCCTTATTAGGTTGTGGCGCAGAAACTATTCAGGTGTAGACTTAGATTAGTTGTCATGCGGAGAGCCACACTCAGACGAGTTTTTCTTGAGAATATTGCTGGCTCACAAGTTCAGTCGTGCAAGCCGGTAATATCCGAAAGAAAAATGTAGACTCTGACGTATCAGTAGAACATGTTGTGCAGGTGATTAACCCCTAGTACTATCCCATGTTTGGTTCTCTGACCTCATGCTCGTGACGCTGGAACTTTGAACCTATGTGTACCATGTTTGTATTACCATGTTTGCAATACCATGTTTGCGTTACCATGTTTGCATTACCATGTTTGCTTTACCATGTTTGCTTTACCATGTTTGAATATGTGGCATTCATGCATTCATACATTCATTAAAAAATCCATCGTTTCATAAAAAAACAACAACATGATTTTTCCAAAGATTTTGAGGATTTTCTTTGCAAACATTATAGGATTAAGTTATGGAAGGGGTAAAAAGGCATACCAAAAAGTACGGTTTCAAAGCGCCTGATGTGGAAAAACTGAGAGAGTTAGCATCTTCTGTACAAGATCCTTCCGATTTTAGGAAAAGTTATGGATAGCTTTTGCCTATCCTGAACACTCATGTTGATGAAGGACTTCTCAAAACTCTGGTTCAGTTTTATGATCCCGTCTACCGGTGTTTTACCTTTCCAGACTACCAGTTGGTACCGACCTTGGAAGAATATGCCAATCTTTTGGATATTCCAGTGTCTGACAAAATACCCTTCAATGGTTTGGAAGCCATTCCTAAGTCACACGTCATTGCAGCAGGTATCCACTTGAAGAAATCTGAAGTAGAGAGTAATTGGACTACCAAAGGAAACCTCCCGGGTTTAACTTCACACTTCCTAATGAAGAAAGCCTTTGATTTCATCGAAACTGGTAGCATGATAGCTTTTGAAGCTATACTAGCCTTGCTCACCTATGGGTTGGTTCTGTTTCCCAATGTCAACGGTTTTGTTGATATCAACGCCATAAAGATCTTTCTGATTGGAAATCCTGTTCCGACTTTGCTTGGTGACGTGTATTTCTCTATCCATCATAGGAATCGCCAAGGTGGTGGAATCATTGTATGTTGTGCACCTCTTTTGTTCAAATGGATTGTTTCACACTTACCTGAGTCTCCTATCTTCACGGAAAATTGAGAAGGTTTGCGTTGGCCTCGAAGACTTATGTCTCTTACTAATAATGATATTCATTGGTATACCTTGGCTCGCTGTGGTACAGAAACCATTGATAGTTGTGGAGAATTCGCCAATGTACCCCTCGTTGGTACACAAGGAGGAATTAACTACAATCCGATCTTAGCCCGACGATAACTCGGGTATGCAAATTCAGCTAAACCTGTTGGTCCCGTAGTGGAAAGCTACTTCTATCAAGAAGGGGATGATCCTCAAAGGTTGAAAACAAGAATGGTGAGAGCTTGGTACGACGTCCGATGGAAAGAAAAAGGTGAGGCAAGAAATTGCATTGCCATGGACGCCTACACCTACTGGGTAAAGAAAAGAGGAAAGGAGTTTCAAATGCCTTATGCTTATTAAAAACCCATGTTTCATGTGGTATCTCAACTGCCCAACATTCCCACTATGAAGGAATACCATGACACTTTAGCCAAGATGAGGTTAGAGAAAGATGCTTGGGAAGATAAGTTTCGTAAGACCGATGTGGAAAACATAAGGTTGAAGAAACGAGTGAAAGATCACGAGGAAACCCTCTACTGTCAAGATGGATGGCTCATGAGTAAAGATGAGAAGATCCATCAGAAAGACGCTGCAATCAGGAGGTACATCAAAGAATGCAAGAAAAAGCTTGAAGCTTCAACAAGCAATGCTCCGATGCCTGACGATTGGAAGAATGTTGTTGACAAGCTGAGGACCGAAAAGGCCGAATTGAAAGCTCACTATGGGAAAGAAATCTTGAAGCTCAAGCTGCACAACGCATTTGGTTCTTCGTCTGATGAAGATGCTTAGGATTGTTTAGCTTTCTATTTATCATTTGCTTCTGTAAGGAGCTATGCTCCAATGTTGTAACATTTCCCATTATTTCAATAAAAGAATAGTTTGTGTTCAAATGTTTGCAAGAAAATAATCTTAAAATGTTTGGGAAAATCATAAACTTCTTTTTGCATACATCATTCTGCATATCGAGTCTGTTGTATAGAGTCTCATCTTTTGGATCTTTCTCCATTAGATCGTCAAGCTGTCGCGTCTCAAAGTTTCTCGAGCGCGCTCGCAATCAGATCATAGATACAATACTCGTTCAAGCAGAAGAAGAGTAATGGAACACACTGAACAAGAGAATATTGAGCTCCGTGGTACAGTGACCACCCTTCAGGAAAAATTGGAAAGTCTCACTACTCTGGTTGACTCCCTAATGGCCGCACAGAATCAGCAGCCGCCACCCAACAGTTAAGCAACGGTAACATCTGAAGTCACTACTCCAGTTTCTACAGTTGCATTCAGCATTCCATCTTTCTCCATGCCAGTAGGTTGGAGCACGCCTTTCAGCTTTGGTGCAGGTTTCCGCCATAATTTCTCTGGGATTCCAACATCCACAACTGAAGTGCCTGCTACACAAGGTTCAATGTTCACTCCAAATCAGGGGGTAGCCTTTTCTCAAATCACTATGGCGCTTTCTCAGCCCACTATGACAGTTGCGACTCCTATGGTTCACACTGTTCCTTATGAAGGCAATGAGATTTATCATGATCAAGGTGATAGCGCAAATCAGCGTAATCTTGTGGAAGATCTCCAAGAACAGTTCAACAAGATTCAGCTGGAAGTCAAAGCTATTCGTGGCAAAGATTTGTTTGGAAAGAATGCCCAGGAGCTATGTTTGGTTCCCAGTGTACAATACCTGCTAAATTCAAGGTCCCGGACTTTGAAAAGTACAAAGGTAGTTCTTGTCCACAAAGCCATCTTGTGATGTATGCTAGGAAGATGTCTACTTATGCAGATAATCATCAGTTGCTCATCCATTACTTTCAAGACAGTTTGACGGGTGCCGCACTGAAGTGGTACACAGGATTGGATAGCACTAACATTCGAACTTTCAACGACCTGGGTGAGGCCTTTGTCCGACAATACAAATACAACTCGGATATGACTCCAAACAGAGATCAGCTTCGATCCATGGCTCAGAAAGACCATGAAGCTTTCAAAGAGTATGCCCAACGATGGAGAGAAACTGCTGCTTAGATTAATCCACCGTTAAAAGAGAAAGAGATGACAAAGATCTTCTTGAATACTCTTGGCCCGTTTTATTATGAACGCATGATTGCTAGTGCTCCAAGTGATTTCACCGAAATGGTAAACATGGGGATGCGTCTAGAAGAAGGAGTCCGAACCGGACGTCTAACTAAAGAAGGTGGATCTTCAAGCGGGACCAAAAAGTTTGGAAGTGGTTTCCCAAAGAAGAAAGAACAAAGTGTTGACATGGTATCCCAAGGAAAGCCAAGAGGAAATGTCAATCATCAACGACAGATTGCTGCTATCGCGCCAGCCGTTAATACAGCACCAAATCCGGGATTTACCCCGCAGTTTCAACAACAACAGCCTCGACAACAGGCTCAACAGTTTAACAACAATAATCAGAATCGTGTGCAAAGAGCTCCACAATTTGATCCAATTCCAGTGACCTACACAGAGTTATACCCTGCTTTGATTGAAAGAGGTCTGGTTCAAACTAGAGCACCACCACCAGTACCTGAGAAACTACCATGGTGGTACAAAGCTGAGATCTCGTGCCCTTATCATCAAGGAGCACCTGGCCATGATCTCGAGCATTGCATAGCTTTGAAACATGAAGTTCAGAGGTTGGTTAGGTCAAATCTCCTCTCTTTCAGAAATTTGAATCCTAATGTGCAAGCAAATCCACTGCCCAATCATGGAGGGCAGGTTGTAAACATGGTGTACGGATGTTCTGGTCCATACCGAATCTATGACATCAATTTCTCAAGAGCAAATTTGGTACAAATGCACGCTACTCTCTGTCAAGGGTAGAATTTTCGCCAGCATCACTACGGTTCCTGTAGCATATGTTGTGTAGATCCTCATGGATGTTCGATTGTGAGAAGAGATCTTCAAGTTTTGCTAGATAATAGTACTATTCAGATCTACAGAAATAGGAATGAAGATGAAATTAACATGATAGGATGTTATCCGCATGAGCATTTAGTCTCAGATATCAACTCTGAAATGCCTAAAGTTAACGTCATCGTTCCTCATTTCAACATGCCTGAGCGCATAGAAGTTACTTACAACAAGCCAAGGGTTCCTGTTGCTCCTTTGATCATTTGTCTACCTGGACCTGTTCCTTATGACTCTGACAAGGCAGTTCCCTACAACTACAATGTGTAGCGGGGAAAATCTGATATCGAAGCCATGGGATTGACTCGAATCAATATTCTGTTTTGAAATCGCCACCGCGCTTTATTTTTTCAAAGGAAAAGGGAAAAGAACGAAAAACCCAAAGTTTTGTTTTTAAAACAAGAAAGAGAACTCAGGTTCGGGTGTTGATTATATGAGGGGAAGGTTTAAAGCACCCCTCATATCCGTGGTACTCCACGGGAACCTTTTTGTGTGCTAAAAAACGGTTTGTTTTATTTTTAAAAATAAGCTCGGCAAAGCGTTAAGCTTTGGGCCTACATACCTCCTCGGTGCAATGGAGAAGTCAGAGCTAATGTAGTTCCGCTTTTGGGAAAAAAGTTTTTAAAACGAATAAACACTTTGTTGTCGTTAGAGAGAAATACTCAGCCATTGATCTTGAGCATGAGAACAAACAAGTTCTTTGCATCGCAAATGAAAGAAGGGCTCCAACTCGGATAAAATCAACGAGTATGCCACTAGCTCTCTCACGCGGAAAAGATCTCGTTATTATCAATCAATTTCAAAATCGTGGGGTATAACCACTCGTTTCGACAATTAACGGTGTCTAAACTTTTGAAGAAAAGCCACTAAGGGCGAAAGATATTTTTTAAGAAAAAGGTTTTGAAAAGATTGCAAACATAAGAATATTTTGGAAAAAGGGAGAAGATTTTGAAAATTTAAGAATGGGAGGAGATGAAGAGGCTAACCTAATGCATAAAATAAAAGCTAAGGAAAGAAACGGTCTAACCAAATAAGAAGCCAACACTTGACATTAAGAGCCAAGGTAGTTTTCCCATCCTTTGGATTTATCAATACCAACACATTAACACTTGGGGATCCAGATGAACTTATTGTCTTAGCACCATTTTTCATTAAGCATATTAAGATTCTGACGAAAGTCGGGCAGAGTAACGGCTGTTTTCGGGTAAAATCCTTATATCAATGCCTTGGAATTAACCATCAAGGGCTTTCAAGGAAATACCTGCACACATAAACATACAACAGAACAATGCCAGACAGACAGAACAATCACAGGATAGTAATAGTATGAATCCAGAGGTACTAGGTCCATAAGTCCGAATCTCCAAAGTGCTAGGGATAGTAACCGATAGTCCAAAGAGAGCCTTATGTATTTTTTAGATTTTGGTTATTTATTAGTGTTTTAGCGAAAAAAATAAAGTATGGTCCAAGTGGACAAAAGAAAAATAACGGAAACATAAACATATGTCCCAGTGGACAAAGAGAAAATAGCGGAATTATAACGTCCAAATGGACAAAGAGAAAATGGCGGAAAGTAAATATGATGAAATGATAAAGTAAAGCGATAAGGCGAGAAATATAAAGAGCGATAATATAAAGAGCGGTATAGTAAAGGTGCGGAAATTAAAGTTAGTTGTTAAATGTTAAAGATAACCATCTTGAAACTTGTCAAGTATGTTATCAAAGTTAGTAGGAAGATCTATGGTGAGTGAATGATGTACTCGGATTTAAAGTCAATGGGGCTTATCAGAAGCTTGATAAAATCATAGCGACTACACGATAAAAACCTCCACAAGTCTTAAATCAACCGCATACAATTCTCTTCCATGTTTGATCTTTTTGATTCGGGACACGAAATATTGCGCTATGTTAAGCAGATCGCCAAGTGATTTATGTAGAAATCACCCTACAACGAGGCCGGTCAAAACTTTATGTGCTAATGCATGCGAGAAGAACGATATGTAGATCACCTTCCGAAAGCAATACCGCACGAAAAGAAAATAGGTAACGATCTAGTCTTCACTAAGAATCCATAAGAATTCTCAAAGCATTAAGACTTTCATCGATCAAAAGAAAAAAAGGAGAAGAAGAAGATAAAATGCATAAAGATAATCAACTCACACTATCATTAATATCATTCATCTAATATTATGGATTTGGTTCTTTCAAACCTATCAACATCCTAGATCCAATGATATTAATGAAATGGAGGAAGAAGAATAAAATTCACAAAAGATAATCAACTCACACTATCATTAATATCATTCATCTAATATTATGGATTAGGTCATTTCAAACCTATCAACATCCTAGATCCAATGATATTAATGAAGTGGAGGAAGTAGGAAACCAAAACAAGCATAAAAAAGGCAAAAAAACACATTCTGCCAGCAGGAAATCGATTTCATGCAGAGGGAAATCGATTTCCATAAGGCAGTTTATAAAAAAAACAAGTTACGTACAGCATGAAATCGATTTGAGCCTTAAGTAAATCGATTTGACCAGTGCAAATTTCAGCAAAAACAACATTTAAAGGCATAAAACTTGACTTAAGCAAACATACAAACACCTTATGATCACATATCAATTGGAGCACGAATTTTCCATCAAATCACCATCAAATAGCACCAATATAGCATCAAAGATGCATCACACACAAGCAACAAAGATCTACATCATGATATACAAAAAGGATGAAGAAAATTACCAAATCTTGAACAAAACTTAGATCTACTTCAATAATCACCAACACAAATCTTGATCTCTCAACAATTGAAGAAAAAAGAGTGAAATAGATGGTGGTTTAGCTCAAAGTTTGTGAGGTTCAAGATGTGACTCACAAACTTTATGAAAGAACAAAGAGCTTTGGTGAATTTGGTAGGGATGAGGAGAGAAATTGCAAGGGGTTTTTTGGCTCTCAAAGCTTGAGAAGTGAATTTGCAAGAATTTTTTTGGCTATCAAAAGCTTGAGAAATGAGAGAGTAGTGGGCTCTATTTATAGGATGAGAGCAAGAGTAGTGGTAATTTGGTCTTTTTGCATTTGGTAATTAGCTTGTGTTTAATTGGTGATTAAAGTGGCATTTAAATGGTAAGAAATGGTAAAATGAGGTTAAAATGGGATTAATGAAGGGGTTAATTTTGATGAGGTGGAAAATTGGTAAAATGATCAAATAAAAAGGTGCCAAAATGATGTCAAGCTTCCCTCCTTATATTTTTTGAATTTCGCCTTAAGGAAATCGATTTCCCCAGGAGTGAAATCGATTTCACTCTGTTCCAGAAGAGAATTTGGCGCAAAATACACTAGGGAAATCGATTTACCCAGGAGGGAAATCGATTTCATGCTGTCCAGAATGTGATTTTGTTGAAGATTGCTGCAGGGAAATCGATTTACCCAGTAGGGAAATCGATTTCATCAGTCCAAAATGTGAAAAATGCCTTGTTTATTGCATGTCTTGGCTTGGTACCTACAAAACAAAAGCCTACAAAGAAACAAAGCAATATTTTTGGTATTTGGGTTAGTACAATATTCATATAAGATAATCAATCATTGGTGCTTGATGGTCCCTCTCATTGATGAGGTGAGTGCAACACCATGAACAAAACTTCCAAGTGATGCTCTTGACTAGTGATTGAGATATGAATGATATAGGATCTTAGGGTCAAAAATTGGGGTATAACAGATGCCCCTATTTAAGTTTCTTCGATTTGGAAATACGATGATTGGAAATCTTCGTTTTGACAAAAATCGAAGAGACTTAAATATATAAAACACAATTTTTGATCCTAAGATGCAATGCAATGTTAATGAATGCATGTGATGATAATAACGCATGACAACATTGGGGAGTAACAAGTGATTCACTGGGGAAAACAAATGTCTTGCTATAACTCCGCTGGGGAAACAAATGTCTTGCGAGTAGAAACTTCACTGGGGAAGGCAAGACTTTGTTGGAGAGACGGAACTTTGGTGGGAAAAGAAACTTCTCTGGGGAAAACACTTCGCGTCAGAGAGGTTATAGCATCCTCTTTCACTGGGGGTGAGAAAAGGGGAACATCCTCTTTCACTGGGGATGAGAAAGTATGCATCCTGAATCAGAATGCCAATCTTCCTTTAACAGAAAACACACCGTCGTACCACTGATGATATGAAGAGATGTACCGCTGTACCGCTGACGATAACATATACCAACGTTCCACTGAAGGTAAGCTACCAACTCAATAGTTGAAGGTAGAAGAAAATTGAATTACCGCCTCGATAGTTGACGAAAAGCTACCAACTCAATAGTTGAAGGTAGAAGCAAATTGAATTACCGCCTCAATAGTTGACGATAAACTACCAACTCAATGGTTGAAGGTAGAAGTGAATTGAATTACCGCCTCAATGGTTGACGATAGGCTACCAACTCAATAGTAGAAGGTAGAAGAGAATTGAATTACCGCCTCAATGGTTGACGATAGGCTACCAACTCAATAGTTGAAGGTAGAAGAGAATTGAATTACCGCCTCAATAGTTGACGATAAACTACCAACTCAATAGTTGAAGGTAGAAGGAAGTTGAATTATCGCCTCAATGGTTGACGATAAACTACCAACTCAATAGTTGAAGGTAGAAGGAAGTTGAATTATCGCCTCAATGGTTGACGATAAACTACCAACTCAATAGTTGAAGGTAGAAGAGAATTGAATTACCGCCTCAATAGTTGACGATAAGCTACCAACTCAACAGTCGAAGGTAGAGAAAATTGAATCATCGCCTCAATAGTTGACGATAAGCTACCAACTCAATAGTCGAAGGTAGAAGCAAATTGAATTACCGCCTCAATAGTTGACGATAAGCTACCAACTCAGTGGTTGAAGGTAGAGAAAATTGAATCATCGCCTCAATAGTTGACGATAAGCTACCAACTCAATAGTCGAAGGTAGAAGCAAATTGAATTACCGCCTCAATAGTTGACGATAAGCTACCAACTCAATGGTTGAAGGTAGAGAAAATTGAATCATCGCCTCAATAGTTGACGATAAACTGCTGAGAATAATAAGCTGCCGCTATGAATAGGGATCAACTTCTTCTTTAATCAAGGACATGGCTTGAGAAAAGGAACTGGATGCAAACTGTCACTTACACTGAAGCGACTTGCCATTTGCTGACTTTGCTGAGGAATCTTTAAGCAAAACGAACTGTCTTCGTGAAGAAGGCTGCCATTCGTTATCTCAAAGGGAACAAACTGTCTTCTGTTGAAAGAGACTGCCATTTGCCGACCCTGTCGAGAAATCCTTAAACGGAACGAACTGTCTTCTGCTGAAAGAGACTGCCATTCGTTGACCCATCTTAGGAAAAAGTGAGCAAACTGTCTTCTAATGGAGGAGACTGCCATTTGCTGACTTTAAAACAAGAATTCTTAAACGAACTGTCTTCATGAAGAAGACTGCCATCCGTTATCTCAAAGGGAACAAACTGTCTTCTGCTGAAAGAGTCTGCCATTTGCCGACCCTGTCGAGAAATCCTTAAGCGGAACGAACTGTCTTCTGCTGAAAGAAACTGCCATTCGTTGAGCTTCTTCCTTTTGAAATCAAGAAGTTCATAAAGTATGAGAGATTATCATTTGATTTGAAGATAAGATTGATATGTGGAGACGCACAAACTTGCTCAAATAAAGAGGCTTCAATTTGTTGTCAACCAAAACATGATGGGGATAACACAAGTTGCTCAAAGTCAAAACCTGGCCCTTGCTTTCAAGCACAAATTCCAAGGGAGTGCAATAACATCACTGCTGGAAAATATATCTTTCGATATCTGATAGGAACATCAATCACAAACAAGTTCTCCATTATAGAGGAAAGCATAATCCTCAAGAGGTGCAAAATAAATGCCTTCTCAATCTAGGTTTCCCAGCCTAGAGAGGTTCAAAATAGTATTGTAAGAGACCAAAGTTCAACTCCAAGAACAAGCTGGATAGAAACGGTCAAACAAAGCTTTGCCCCTTGAGGAATAAACTCAACTGGGGATTAATTCCATCCTGACAAATGAGCTGAGGAGGAACACTGAAGAAAAATTCTTCCACGAAGAACAAACTCAATGGGGATTGTCAATTTCTGCGAGGAGTTTACAGATCGTCTTCTTCTTATCAAAAAGGTTGGACAACACATCAAGCTCTATTAGGGGGAATCAGAGAAAATTTCTTTGGAGAAAATCTCCATTCTGAACTTGCAGAGGAAATAAGAAGTTAACATCAAAGCAAACAAGTTAACATGCGGGGAATTTTAGTTCAAAACTCAACACAAGGTGAGAAAGAAAACCCAACAGTCAACCGTTGTCTCAAAGCTTCTTAGTAGAGAGTGACATACTCTGGATTGATCATGGCAACAACCTTTGTACTTCAGGCTAATGAGGTGATCAAGGTAACTTCTGATTCAAAACTTGCCCCCGACTACATAGTCTATGAGAGGAAACTACCTCAAAAAGGTTCACAGAGACCCTTGGCATCATGAAGACTTGGAATAATCTGCCCCAGATCAACAAATTTTTGGAGAGATTTGTCAAATCTTGACGTAACTGCCCCAGATTGACTAAACTTGGCACATTCTTTTACTCGACAAAGTCTTCGAGATTTGCCCCATGATGGTAATCAAACTTGCAAAAGCATTATACTGGGAAAACAACATGCCCTTGGCAAAGTTTTAGTTTTCTACTGATAATCAGATGTAAACTTCCTGGATGTCAAACAAATGTTTATAAGCAGAAAAATGTTTATTCTGAGAATGATAATGAAAATGCAACAATTATGTAAGTCTTGAAGTTTTATTGAAAAGATGTCACAAAACCTTGTGAATGAATCACTGGTTAAAGAATGACATTGATTTTTGTATGCATATGATACCAACACAAGTTTTCAGCATAACCGATAGGAGTCAGGAACGCTTTCTTGTTTAAGTATGCTTTCGAAATAAACCCTGCTTCAATTAGGACTTTTGAGGGTTGTAACGTGGCCTGGTTCACGGTTTTCAGAAAAAAGATTTTTAGGCTCAAAATTTATTTAGCCCACCCCAACTTCGTGATGTTCTCCAGTCCTATGTTCAATTAATTCAACATGAGTATTCATCTCTCAAAAGGATTCTGTGCCATTAAAGATCCAATGAAACTTTCTTGGGAGTAGCAGTCACCTCTTTTTGTCTTCGTTTTTTGTATTCACACAGATTTGTTCATTTTTGAGGACTTTTGATTTGTAGTCCTTTCTTTTCACTTTTCACTCTTTTTTTTATTTTCCCTAACTTTTGCCTGGACTGATTCTTTTGAATTGGTCGTCCAGCGGGATGCTCTAACTTTTGCCTAAGTCATTTATTTTCAAGTTTCTGACTTAGCGAGCTTTTTCTTCTTTCTTTTTTCTTTCTTTTTCTTTCATTCTTTTGATTTGAACAAATAGTATGATATTGACTTTGTCTTGACTTGTTGAGAGGGTTGTGACTGTCTCATTTCTTGGCGGATGAAGGATAACCATTGTAGTTTCACATTTTCCAGCCTTTTCATGCGCGGGGAATAACCATTGTGGTTTCCCATGATCCATCCTTTGATGTGGATATGACGTGCTTGACCTTTGGATGCACAATCCTTTTTGAAATATGAACACTCGGTCAAATTAACTGAAGACTACCCTGCCCCAGGTTAAAAATTAGGGTTTTTTCGTTTAGAAAAGAAACTCCTACTTCAAGGCTCAAAGGGGTTAACAAGGGATTATCTTCCTTATATCTCCGGTGTTTGGGAATTTGAAACAATGCCTGTACATCATCAGCAGGGTTTTATTCAAAAGCATACAACCAGAAATTTTGCGTTTTCAGATCATCATCCTCCCTCCAATCTTTGCATAAACAAGAGTTTGGCAAAAGTAATTGGTATCATAATGCATGAAAACAAATAAACATGAGTGAAGCGAATGGATTACTTCAAGACAAACATTATCATTGTGTTAGCATTAACATTCAAAAATAAACAAGTTTCTACATGCAAACAATGCATTGAAAAACAAGAAATATTACAAATGGAAATCAATAAGAATACTAAAAACTGAGAAAAACTCTCTCCATCTGGGCATATGCTGAACGAAACATCTTTCGAGCTTCAGGCTACCATCAATAGTGATTCAATCATGCTTTGGCAAAGAATTGGCTTGAACATCATAACCAACATCTTGGAAAGTCAAACTACCAGCATGGATTAATCTTTGAACTTCATTTTTTAGAGGTCAACAATTATCTAAGTCATGTTCAGGAGCATTCTGATGAAAAGCACAAGTGACATTAGCATTGTACCACCAAGGAATCTTCTCTGGAATTGGAGGTGGTGACCTTGTCTGAACCAAATTCTTATGAATTAGAGCAGGGAACAATTCTGTGTAGGTCATAGGGATAGGATCAAAATTAGGCTTTCGAGATTGATTTTGCTCGTTTGGTGGAGGAGCTCGTTGACGTGTGCTCTGCTGATAATCCGGCATTGCATGAACTGAATTTGATACAGGAATGACATGCTGACGTCGATGATGATTGTTTCCTCCCATGATTCTCTTCTTTGAAAAGTCATTACCAAACTTCTTCACACTACCAACTGAGTTACCTTCTTCAAGCAAACACTCCTTTTGGACATCACTTTCTAGAAGCGTATTCATATCCACCTCTCCATGGGAGTCAGTAGGTGTACGGACTACTATCCCCTCAGGAAAGGATGAGTTCAGAGTTTCAAAAAAAGACCTTCACCATCCTTTCTTCCTTCATAGAGGGATTGACTTGGGCAGCAACTAAAGCCTCAACCAGAGCAGTCAGATGCTCCATACCAGCCTTCAAAGTAACCACCTCTTCACGGAGCTCAAGGATCTCTTGTTTGATGCTTTCCATTTCTTCTTAGCAAGAGTGTTGTACTGATGATACCAGGAGAAAGGAAATATGGCTCTGGAGAATTTCTTTAGAAAGCAGGACCAAATGTAGAATGATGCATGCAATGCAGTAATTTGTTTTTTTTTTTTTTTAATTTTTGAGTTTCAAGGAACTTAAGATATTAACTTGTAAACACTCAAACATTGGACTAAAGCTTTGATTAAGTTATCATCAAAATCAATCATCCATTTTGGTGGATTAGAATTTTCACCCCATCAACACCCAAGATCCATTGAGTTTGATGAAACTTATGATGTTTACAAGGAAAGACCTCTAAGTTTCTTGAAAATCAAAAGAAAAAGAGTTTTCATGGATGCATGAATGCATGGTTTATGCATCAACCACAATCAAGAGCATGCAAGGTCACATAAGATCATAGTTCAAAGGTTCGACGTCACGAGCATGGAGCCATGGTCTAACCATCCCAAAAGGTATGATCTAGGGAGTTTTGTACCTGCCAATCGGGTTCTACAAAGGTTCCCAGAGTTTTCAATCTTCTATCGGATATTACCGGCATGCACAATTGCTCATGGGCGCCAATAATATGCCTAAAAAGGCCTCGTCTGAGCGTAGTATCGCATGACAACAAGCTCAAATTGGTACTTGATCTTGTTTCTGCACTACATCCTAAAAAGGCTTAGATGGGTTAAAAGGGTTATAGGTCATTCAGCTTCTACGGACACTCACTATTGAAAGTAATAGCGTTATCACGATGGTTCGTAACAACCTCTACTACCTTCCATGAGGCCTCCACTGATTGGGGTTCCACCATATGACGCTCATGGTAAGGATTGCTCCTGACATGCGACTATTGGTCTTACCACCTCCTATCTCAAGTTACTCACCAAAGTCCGGGTTAGGACTTTATCTCATCTCAGAGGAACCATCGAGCACCAAAAAGAAAAAAAAAGAAGATAAACAAACAAAGCACACAACAATATATACAAATAAAAACACACAGATAAACAAAAATAGGCTTAACACACTTAAAACTGGATCCCCAGTGAAGTCGCCATTTTTCTGTAGCGGGGAAAATCTGATATCGAAGCCATGGGATTGACTCGAATCAATATTCCGTTTTGAAATCGCCACCGCGCTTTATTTTTTCAAAGGAAAAGGGAAAAGAACGAAAAACCCAAAGTTTTGTTTTTAAAACAAGAAAGAGAACTCAGGTTCGGGTGTTGATTATATGAGGGGAAGGTTTAAAGCACCCCTCATATCCGTGGTACTCCACGGGAACCTTTTTGTGTGCTAAAAAACGGTTTGTTTTATTTTTAAAAATAAGCTCGGCAAAGCGTTAAGCTTTGGGCCTACATACCTCCTCGGTGCAATGGAGAAGTCAGAGCTAATGTAGTTCCGCTTTTGGGAAAAAAGTTTTTAAAACGAATAAACACTTTGTTGTCGTTAGAGAGAAATACTCAGCCATTGATCTTGAGCATGAGAACAAACAAGTTCTTTGCATCGCAAATGAAAGAAGGGCTCCAACTCGGATAAAATCAACGAGTATGCCACTAGCTCTCTCACGCGGAAAAGATCTCGTTATTATCAATCAATTTCATAATCGTGGGGTATAACCACTCGTTTCGACAATTAACGGTGTCTAAACTTTTGAAGAAAAGCCACTAAGGGCGAAAGATATTTTTTAAGAAAAAGGTTTTGAAAAGATTGCAAACATAAGAATATTTTGGAAAAAGGGAGAAGATTTTGAAAATTTAAGAATGGGAGGAGATGAAGAGGCTAACCTAATGCATAAAATAAAAGCTAAGGAAAGAAACGGTCTAACCAAATAAGAAGCCAACACTTGACATTAAGAGCCAAGGTAGTTTTCCCATCCTTTGGATTTATCAATACCAACACATTAACACTTGGGGATCCAGATGAACTTATTGTCTTAGCACCATTTTTCATTAAGCATATTAAGATTCTGACGAAAGTCGGGCAGAGTAACGGCTGTTTTCGGGTAAAATCCTTATATCAATGCCTTGGAATTAACCATCAAGGGCTTTCAAGGAAATACCTGCACACATAAACATACAACAGAACAATGCCAGACAGACAGAACAATCACAGGATAGTAATAGTATGAATCCAGAGGTACTAGGTCCATAAGTCCGAATCTCCAAAGTGCTAGGGATAGTAACCGATAGTCCAAAGAGAGCCTTATGTATTTTTTAGATTTTAGTTATTTATTAGTGTTTTAGCGAAAAAAATAAAGTATGGTCCAAGTGGACAAAAGAAAAATAACGGAAACATAAACATATGTCCCAGTGGACAAAGAGAAAATAGCGGAATTATAACGTCCAAATGGACAAAGAGAAAATGGCGGAAAGTAAATATGATGAAATGATAAAGTAAAGCGATAAGGCGAGAAATATAAAGAGCGATAATATAAAGAGCGGTATAGTAAAGGTGCGGAAATTAAAGTTAGTTGTTAAATGTTAAAGATAACCATCTTGAAACTTGTCAAGTATGTTATCAAAGTTAGTAGGAAGATCTATGGTGAGTGAATGATGTACTCGGATTTAAAGTCAATGGGGCTTATCAGAAGCTTGATAAAATCATAGCGACTACACGATAAAAACCTCCACAAGTCTTAAATCAACCGCATACAATTCTCTTCCATGTTTGATCTTTTTGATTCGGGACACGAAATATTGCGCTATGTTAAGCAGATCGCCAAGTGATTTATGTAGAAATCACCCTACAACGAGGCCGGTCAAAACTTTATGTGCTAATGCATGCGAGAAGAACGATATGTAGATCACCTTCCGAAAGCAATACCGCACGAAAAGAAAATAGGTAACGATCTAGTCTTCACTAAGAATCCATAAGAATTCTCAAAGCATTAAGACTTTCATCGATCAAAAGAAAAAAAGGAGAAGAAGAAGATAAAATGCATAAAGATAATCAACTCACACTATCATTAATATCATTCATCTAATATTATGGATTTGGTTCTTTCAAACCTATCAACATCCTAGATCCAATGATATTAATGAAATGGAGGAAGAAGAATAAAATTCACAAAAGATAATCAACTCACACTATCATTAATATCATTCATCTAATATTATGGATTAGGTCATTTCAAACCTATCAACATCCTAGATCCAATGATATTAATGAAGTGGAGGAAGTAGGAAACCAAAACAAGCATAAAAAAGGCAAAAAAACACATTCTGCCAGCAGGAAATCGATTTCATGCAGAGGGAAATCGATTTCCATAAGGCAGTTTATAAAAAAAACAAGTTACGTACAGCATGAAATCGATTTGAGCCTTAAGTAAATCGATTTGACCAGTGCAAATTTCAGCAAAAACAACATTTAAAGGCATAAAACTTGACTTAAGCAAACATACAAACACCTTATGATCACATATCAATTGGAGCACGAATTTTCCATCAAATCACCATCAAATAGCACCAATATAGCATCAAAGATGCATCACACACAAGCAACAAAGATCTACATCATGATATACAAAAAGGATGAAGAAAATTACCAAATCTTGAACAAAACTTAGATCTACTTCAATAATCACCAACACAAATCTTGATCTCTCAACAATTGAAGAAAAAAGAGTGAAATAGATGGTGGTTTAGCTCAAAGTTTGTGAGGTTCAAGATGTGACTCACAAACTTTATGAAAGAACAAAGAGCTTTGGTGAATTTGGTAGGGATGAGGAGAGAAATTGCAAGGGGTTTTTTGGCTCTCAAAGCTTGAGAAGTGAATTTGCAAGAACTTTTTTGGCTATCAAAAGCTTGAGAAATGAGAGAGTAGTGGGCTCTATTTATAGGATGAGAGCAAGAGTAGTGGTAATTTGGTCTTTTTGCATTTGGTAATTAGCTTGTGTTTAATTGGTGATTAAAGTGGCATTTAAATGGTAAGAAATGGTAAAATGAGGTTAAAATGGGATTAATGAAGGGGTTAATTTTGATGAGGTGGAAAATTGGTAAAATGATCAAATAAAAAGGTGCCAAAATGATGTCAAGCTTCCCTTCTTATATTTTTTGAATTTCGCCTTAAGGAAATCGATTTCCCCAGGAGTGAAATCGATTTCACTCTGTTCCAGAAGAGAATTTGGCGCAAAATACACTAGGGAAATCGATTTACCCAGGAGGGAAATCGATTTCATGCTGTCCAGAATGTGATTTTGTTGAAGATTGCTGCAGGGAAATCGATTTACCCAGTAGGGAAATCGATTTCATCAGTCCAAAATGTGAAAAATGCCTTGTTTATTGCATGTCTTGGCTTGGTACCTACAAAACAAAAGCCTACAAAGAAACAAAGCAATATTTTTGGTATTTGGGTTAGTACAATATTCATATAAGATAATCAATCATTGGTGCTTGATGGTCCCTCTCATTGATGAGGTGAGTGCAACACCATGAACAAAACTTCCAAGTGATGCTCTTGACTAGTGATTGAGATATGAATGATATAGGATCTTAGGGTCAAAAATTGGGGTATGACACAATGCAACAATGATAAAGAATGGACAAGAAGTTCCTTTACCTACTCTTTCATCTGTCGTGAATATCGCTGATGTGAGTCGAGTAACAAGAAGTGGACGTGTGTACACTCCACCACCTCCAAAGCAACCCGTTGCTCCTGCAACCAGGCAAAATCCTGTAGATACACCAGTGGGGAATCCTGTGGAAACTCCTACCAGTAATACAAACATTGATGTTGGTCAATCCAGTGGAACCAATGCCAATCCTGACTTTGATGAAATTTTGAAGCTTATAAAAAGAAGCGAATATAAAATTGTGGATCAGTTTATGTAGACTCCTTCAAAGATCTCAATACTTTCATTGCTGTTGAATTCAGAAGCCCATAGGGAAGCCCTGGTGAGAATATTAGATCAAGCTTTTGTGGATCATGATGTGACTGTTGACCATTTTGATGGGATAATAGCCAACATAACAGCTTGCAACAATTTAAGCTTCTGTGATGAAGAACTTCCCGAGGAGGGTAGAAATCACAATCTTGCTCTGCACATTTCTATGAACTATCAGTCAGACTCTTTGTCCAACGTGTTGGTAGACACCGGATCTTCCTTGAATGTGATGCCAAAGACGACTCTTGTTCCCTTGTCTTACCAAGGAATGCCTATGAAGTTCAGTGGTGTAGTAGTCAAAGCATTTGATGGACCGCGAAAATCTGTTATCGGCGAAGTCAACCGTCCCATGACAATTGGTCCACATACATTTCAAATCACCTTCCAGGTCATGGACATTCAAGCTGCTTATAGCTGTCTGTTAGGACGACCATGGATCCATGAAGCAGGGGCAGTAACTTCTACGCTCCATCAAAAGTTAAAATTTGTAACAAATGGAAAATTGGTAACAATAAGTGGGGAGCAAGCCTTGATGGTGAGCCATTTATCCAATTTCTCTTTCATAAGTGCTGATAATGAGGAAGGAACGCAATTCCAAGGTCTCTCTTTAGAAGACGAATCTTCCAAAAAGAAAGCATCAATCTCTTCTTACAAAGAGGCAGTAAAAGTAGTGAAAGATGGAACTACCACTGGCTGGGGGCAAGTTGTGATCCCGACCAAGAATGAAACTAGAGCAGGTCTCGGATGTTCACCAACATTCTCAAACTGCACCAAGAAGGATGAAACCCTTCGTCCGATCAAAGAAACATTCATTAGTGGAGGGTTCGTTAACCCGACTCCTCAAGAGGTCAATGTCCTTATCGAAGAATGCATCGAAGAAGGTCTACCCGATCCTGAAGAAGAATGGAAATGTTATCTCAATGACTCGGGATACATATCTCAGGAAGAACCATATGCACCTTTCTATCCTCCTTCAGAGAAATCTAGTGCCAAAGAAACTGTGCCTGTTCCTGCAGAGGTCTGGGACACCTTGGGACAACCAAGTGGCAAATATGATTATATGGTGAAATATACTGCACCTGAAAGTTCAAAGATTGCGATTGAAGATATCCAACCAACTGGATGGGGAGATTCCTTTGAATATAATAGTCAACCAGAAGAGGCCTACAAATACTCTCAATTTTCTCAGCAGCCTGAAATTACTGAAGATTTTGGCTTCAATGCATCTACCAAGATTTATAGTCCTGAAGATGGTTATTATCACGTAAATGCCATTTTTGAAGATGAAGGGGAAGATAGCCCCGCAGTTGACTCAGAAAGTGTCTCTGACAATGAGTCTCTTCATCCTGAAGATTGGGAAATACATCCTGAAAATTCGGAAGATTGTGACTCATCATATGCTCTTCAAGAAGTAGAAGAAGACCGTTTCAACTCTACAAAGAACAAGGGTGACAAACCAGGACCTTCAAATCCTGCTCGACCAGCGGTCGATGTCAATACTGAAGATAATTCTGAGGAAAATTTTCCTGAATACATAATACACAGAGGAGTTCGTTGCTACTGGAAAACTGTCGACGTTCCGAATGTTGTTCGCCGCTCAATGTAATCACCTCGCTGTTATTTTGACCTCCTGCCTTGCCCAAAGCAGAGAGATGTTTTATAAGGCTTTGCTTTTAAATGTTCCGCCCAAATAACTTTGTGTATATGGCTTTGTTTTAAAAGTTTCCCTCTTTGTCCTGCCCAAGACAAATGAGTTTGTGTTTAGGGCTTTGTTTCAAAAATGAATCATAAATAAAGTGTCATTTTGAATTCCCTACGCTATGTGTTTTATTTTTTGCTTTTTCTGGAAATGGTAATCCTAAAAAACCAAAAAAAAAAACTTTTCAAAAAAAATCTGCATACACTCTTGCATTCATAAATTTTCTGAAACAAATATAAATCATATGTGCAGATTTACTATTGATAAACCCATTGAATGCAATAACCCTATGCCCTCTCCCAACATTGAGTTTCCTGTGTTCGAAGCCGAAGAAGAGAAAGAAGAAGAGATCCCGGAGGAGATCTCTCGATTACTTAAGCACGAGGAAAGAGCCATTCTGTCTCACAAAGAGCCTTTAGAAAGAATCAACTTGGGTTCTGAAGAAGACAAAAAAGAAGTGACCATTGGATCGCTGCTTGATGCTGATATTAAGAGTAAGTTGATAGACCTTCTCAAAGAATATGTTGACGTGTTTGCCTGGTCCTACCAAGACATGCCTGGGATGGATACCAATATTGTTCAGCATTTCTTGCCATTGAAGCCAGAATGTCCGCCAGTTAAGCAGAAATTGCGAAGGACTCACCCTGATATGGCTAACAAGATCAAAATAGAAGTTCAAAAGCAACTCGACGCAGGTTATCTAGTCACCTCAGAGTATCCTCAATGGTTGGCCAACATTGTGCCAGTTCCGAAGAAAGATGGAAAAGTCAGAATGTGTGTTGACTACCGTGACTTGAACAAAGCCAGTCCAAAAGATGACTTTCCATTACCACATATTGACATGCTGGTTGATAACATCGCTAAGTTCAACGTCTTTTCCTTCATGGACGGGTTCTCCGGTTATAATCAGATCAAGATGGCTCCCGAAGACATGGAGAAGACATCTTTCATCACCCCATGGGGTACCTTTTGCTACAAAGTGATGCCGTTTGGATTAAAGAATGCAGGCACAACTTACCAAAGGGCAATGACTACTCTCTTTCATGACATGATGCATAAAGAAATTGAAGTTTATGTGGACGACATGATAGCCAAGTCCAGCACAGAAGAATAACATATTGAATACCTTTTGAAGTTGTTTCAACGACTAAGGAAATATTAGCTTCGCTTGAATCCTTACAAATGTACTTTTGGGGTTAGATCTGGAAAACTCTTGGGTTTCATTGTCAGCCAAAGAGGTATCGAAGTAGATCCCGACAAAGTCAGAGCTATTCAAGAGATGCCTGCACCAAAAACTGAAAAGCAAGTAAGAGGATTTCTCGGACGATTGAACTATATCTCCAGATTTATCTCTCAAATGACTGCTACTTGTGGGCCAATTTTCAAGCTTCTCCGCAAAGATCAAGGGGTTGTATGGACTGAAGATTGCCAGAAAGCGTTCGACAGTATCAAGGAATGCCTGTTAGAACCACCAATATTGATTCCTCCAGTTGAAGGAAGACCATTAATCATGTACCTTACCATGTTGGAAGAATCCATGGGTTGTATGCTTGGACAACAAGATGAAACCGGTAAGAAGGAGCATGCCATCTATTACCTGAGTAAGAAATTCAGAGATTGTGAGTCTCGTTACTCCATGCTCGAAAAAACATGTTGTGCTTTGGCTTGGGCTTCGATACGCCTCCGTCAGTACATGATCAACAATACTACTTGGTTAATCTCCAAAATGGATCCAATCAAATATGTCTTTGAAAAGCCTGCCTTAACAGGAAGGATTGCCCGATGGCAAATGCTGTTATCCGAGTATGACATCGAATACCGTGCTCAAAAAGCGGTCAAAGGAAGCATTCTCGCCGATCATTTGGCGCATCAGCCAATTAATGAATATCAATCTCTCAAGTTTGACTTTCCTGACGAAGATGTCATGTACTTGAAGATGAAAGATTGTGACGAATCGTTACCTGAAGAAGGTCCTGATCCTGGATCAAGATGGGGCCTAATTTTTGATGGAGCAGTAAACGCTTTTGGCAATGGAATTGGGGCAGTCATCATCACTCCCAAGGGTACTCATATCCCGTTCTCTGCCAGACTGCTATTTGATTGCACCAACAACATCGCAGAATACGAAACTTGTATCATGGGTCTCGAAGAAGCCATTGACTTAAGGATCAAGATCCTAGACATATATGGAGATTCAGCTCTCGTGATCAACCAAATCAAAGACAAGTGGGAAACTTACCACCCTGGCTTGATTCCTTACAGAGATTATGCAAGACGTCTGTTGACTTTCTTCAACAAGGTTGAAATGCATCATATACCTCGAGATCAGAATCGAATGGCAAATGCCTTGGCTACTCTATCTTCCATGTTCAAAGTCAATCATTGGAACGATATGCCTACAGTCAGAATTATGCGCCTTGAAAGGCCCGCCTATGTGTTTGCAACTGAAGCAGCCATCGATGATAAACCGTGGTTCCACGACATCAAACGCTTCCTTCAAACTCAAGAGTACCCGTTTGGGGCATCAAACAAAGATAAGAAAACTCTAAGGAGGCTTTCTGGCAGTTTTTCCTGAACGGAGATGTGCTATACAAAAGAAACTTCGACATGGTTTTGCTCAGAAACGTGGATGATACGAAGCAGACATGTTAATGCATGAAGTGCATGAAGGGTCCTTTGGAACTCATTCAAATGGGCATGCAATGTCCAAAAAGATCTTAAGAGCAGGATACTATTGGTTGACAATGGAATCTGATTGTTGTAAACACGTGAAGAGATGTCACAGGTGCCAGATCTACGCAGATAAGATCCATGTGCCACCGACTCTACTGAACGTTCTCTCATCTCCATGGCCTTTCTCCATGTGGGGTATCGACATGATTGGAATGATCGAACCGAAAGCTTCAAACGGTCATCGTTTCATCTTGGTGGCGATTGATTACTTCACCAAATGGGTCGAAGTAGCATCTTACGCCAACGTTACAAGACAAGTGGTTGTGAGATTCATCAAGAACAACCTCATTTGCTGATTTGGTGTTCCCAGCAAGATCATTACTGACAATGGTTCAAACTTGAACAACAAAATGATGAAAGAATTATGTGAGGAATTCAAGATTGAGCATCATAACTCTTCTCCTTACAGACCAAAAATGAACGGCGCCGTGGAAGCCGCCAACAAGAACATTAAGAAGATCGTCCAAAAGATGGTCGTCGCTTACAAAGACTGGCACGAAATGCTGCCATTTGCTTTACATGGGTACCGTACTTCAGTGCGTACTTCAACAGGGGAAACCCCTTTCTCTCTAGTATACGGCATGGAAGTTGTGCTCCCCGTAGAAGTTGAAATCCCATCAATGATAGTTCTCGTGGAGACTAAGTTATCAGAGGCTGAATGGTGTCAAAGAAGATACGATCAGTTGAATTTAATCGAAGAAAAACGTATGACTGCTCTATGCCATGGACAGTTATACCAAGCAAGGATGAAACAAGCCTTCAACAAAAAGGTTCGACCTCGCGAATTTCAAGAAGGCGACCTCGTGCTTAAAAAGATCTTGTCTTTTCAACCAGATTCTAGGGGCAAATGGTCTCCTAATTACGATGGGCCCGTATGTTTTCAAAAGAACATTTTCTGGCGGCGCCATGACTCTTGCAACCATGGATGGTGATGAACTCCCACATCCTGTGAATGTTGATGCAGTCAATAAATACTTTGTCTAAAAAAGACAAAAGAACAGCTCGGTAAGTCGAAAACCCGCAAAGGGCGACTTAGGCAAAAATGAGCGTCTCGGTGGATTGAAAACCCGAAAGGGCGGTCCAGGCAAA
Organism: Vicia villosa; assembly: GCF_029867415.1. Taxonomy (NCBI): domain Eukaryota; kingdom Viridiplantae; phylum Streptophyta; class Magnoliopsida; order Fabales; family Fabaceae; genus Vicia; species Vicia villosa. Next base: position 44,133,736 of record NC_081184.1, read on the forward strand.
AATTAGAGACAATAAACAGAAAAATTCATCCTGGTAGATTGAAAACCTGAAAGGGCAATCTAGGCAAAAAATAGGGATTTATGACAAAGTAACTGCATCAGTCTGTACTTCGTCACCTGAAGAGTCTTCTCCATTAAAGGATCTTCAATCAAATCATCGCCAATTTGATGCAACAAGCACAATTGGAACTCAAAGTTGTTAGGGAGAATAGTGGTTATTGCTTTCAATGTAGCCTTCTCCGCATATTTACCATTTCCAACTTTTGTAAATACTCTATGGAATCACGCCTTTAGCTGGTTACCATCCTATTAAATAAATTTGAGCCTTGTGCCCATTTGTTTGCAGTTCTAATTTCTTTTAGCTTGCAAAATGACACTTTAATTGTGTTATTCACTTTTGAAAGAAAAAGAAAAAAATTAGTTTTAAATGAATTTACTTTTCCTTTCTTTCCAAAAATAAAAGCGAAACTTTCCTTTGAGTTGTGAACAACAGAAGGAACATCAACAACTATCTCCATAGGATGAACAAAAGGATTCTCCTTCAGAACTGTTCTTTTCCTCAAAAGAGATGATGAGACAACGGTATTCTTATCCCAGGAAAGAATTCCTAAACCAATCGCCCCTTTGCGGCAGGGAAGCTCTTTTATCCCCAGTGAAGAAGATCTTTCATCTCCGAGAAAGAAGTTCTTCCATCCCAGTAAGAAATATGCTTGTCTTCCCCAGAGAAGTTGAAAGCATGCAACACCATTCATCACCCGTGTTATCTACACCGTGTTGAAAAACATTAACCGAGTATCTGGTTGTATTGCGACGTTGGTCCTTCTCCAGTATATACTCCTTTGTCTGTCAGTATCGTCAGCATGCATGCCACATTCGTAACATTCATCATTCATATTTGCATCATTTATGCATTCTTACATTTTTTTTCATTGCTTGCTTCGAAATCACTTGTTTAGGGTATATCTATCCTCAGAAAAAAAAAGAAAAGAAAAAGAAAACAAGTATGGGCGTGTCATCTCTCCATTAGGTTGTCACCCATAAGCAGAAAGAACATCTTCTTTCTCCAGTTCCCCACTGAGATCATTCCTCGTGGAAAAAGGTTGCTTTAGTTTCTCCTCTCAAAACAAAGGAGAAAATCCCCGTTTGAGTTTATTCCTCATTGGGTACAAAGTCTTGTTTGACTGTTTCTTTCCAATTCATTCTTGGATAGAACCCTGTCTTTACCAGAAATTCAAATTTCGATTCCCAAAATAGAGTCGTGAAAAACAGACAATAAGCAATAGCCTCATCATCCGAGCAACTTATGTCTCTTTCAAAAGCTTTTTCCTCTTAAGGAAATCAATCATGAAGACCATTTGACAATCAGGGCCTTATTACTGTTCACAAGGCTGAATAACCAGTAATTTCCCTAGCAAAGTCTCCAGAATCATTTTATCACTCGGCTGATAATTGATCATGTCTTCAAAACCGCTATCACGAGGTTGGTAGTCGGTAACCTTTTTGTTCTGGTTATATTATTAAACATGTCTATCACCATGCTGATAGTCGGTAATATTAACCGAACCTTTGAAACTCTTTTTACCATGTCAAGTCTATCACCATGCTGATGGTCGGTAACACAGTTTCATACCTTTCACCTTCGCATTATTAAACAAGTCTATCCCCATGCTGATAGTCGATAATGTCGATAGGTAAGCTTTTCTTACAAAGCTATCATTCCCCGGTGAGGCATACACTTGCTTTCCCGAAAAGAAAAAAAAATGGATTCTCTTCCTAAAACGGATTGAGATATCCTTCCCGATCTCTTGTCCCCAGTGGAGTCAATTCTTGATATCCCCTCGGTAAAGATATCCTTGCATCATTCGCAATTTTGGTATCTTAAGTCCAAAATTTGCGTCTTCTGATATTTAAGTCTCTTCCACCCTATCAAAACGAAGATTTTCAATCTTCATGTCTCAGGTTGAAGAAACATAAATAGGGGCATCTTTCATACCCCAATTTTTGACCTAAGATACCACCTCATATCATGTGCATATGCATCATTTGCATCTCTAACAAATTGCATAGTTTGTGTTTGCTACTTGTGACTCAGCAGGGTTTAAACAAGAAATCACTCATCAGTACAAGTAACAATTAGGGTTTTGTTCTCCCTTCATCTCAAAAGAACCATCTTCATCAACAGTCAACATTTGGTCCTCAAAGATTCATTTAAACAAGCTCAGGGACTTTGAATCAACCAGATTAGGGTTTTGACTGAAGATAGCATACCCCTGACTTTTGCTCAGGATTTGACCTAATGACTTGGGACATGACCTCAAGACCCCAAGTACATCATTTTGACCTAATCTATTGACTCAAGACATCTCCAACACAGGGACTGATCAACAGTGAAATTTCAAATCATCAGATTAGGGTTTTTGAACTATCAGGGACTGAAATCAGGGATCACATTTGGGAAACCCTAAAAAGCCCCAGGGGATCACTCAAAGGTTTCAATCATTTTCAAATAATCCTTATGACAATATCCAATGGAAATTACATCTCAATTCAAGATCCACAGTCATCAATTTCATCAGGTCGACAATTAAGGTTTTTGACCTAATTCACCTGAACCACTGACTTTTTAATCAGAACATGGTGCCACAACTTAAACCATGGCTCAAGGTCCTCCAATAACTCAACATGATCCATTCATACCATTCATTTGGTGAGGATAGCTTGGTTCAGTTGAAATCTCCAGAAACGCGATTCGTCTGAAAAAGTCAACTGTACAAGGTCACCATTGACCTTTTGGAAATTTTGGTCAACCATGACTTTTGAAGTTTCAAATCATCAATATATGATATATGAAGTCATTTTATCAAGGAAAATCAAGAAAATCAATCAAGAATCAAAAATTCAAAAGTTTGACTTTCCATACTTAGAAAAATTCTAAGTGTTTTTCAATGGTTTTTTCCAAACTTTGGAAGGGAATTTCTCAAAATTTCACCTACAAACTGAAAAAAACTTCCAACATGAAAGTTGTAGATTTTGATCCAATGAACAACAATGTCACATATAATGATTTTCAGATTGAATCATAGAATTAGGGTTCTTCACGATTTCCAGAAAATTGATGATCTTAGAGAAGAAATAAATGAATTATGAGGATACCATCATGTTCCTTGTGAAAAATCGAGCAAGATAGGCTATTCACTTGATCAAATTGGTTCAGTTTCAGAAAAACTCAAAATCAGAATAGGGATGTGTTCTTGGCGCCATTTTTTGTTCATACATTTCAAATGTTTGTTTTTCAATATATTGAATGGAACGTGTGGCTCAATTGGTTGTAGTTTTGAGTAGTGAACCTCAGGGCGTGGGTTCAAACCCTGGCAGGACCAAAACCCAATTTTTTGACACTTATTTTCATCATTTTCTTTACAACTTTAACTAATTAATTAACAAATCAAATCAATTCATTTACTTCATTTTTTGCACACTTATCATTTAATATATGTATTTTATGAATGTAAAAAAAAAATCACAAAAAAAATGTTTATTTAATGTGTTTTTTATTAGGTCAAAAATGACATGTTTTTAAGTGTTTTTAATAATTTAAAATATTATTTTTCATTTGATTTTTTAACCTAATCACTTGTAAATATTTTTTGTGATCAAACCCTAATCATTTAGGTCTTAGGTAAACATAAGATTTGTATTGGTTTAAATTAAGTTGATTTCTTTCAAATTTCAAACAGTTTTAAAACAGGCGTTCACGGTTTTTCAAAACAAATAAACCTTTTCTTTTTGGTTTTCTTTTCAAAAGAAACTATTGATTAAATCTTTTTGGATTGATCAATTGATTTTCAAAATGATGGGCCTCTCGAATATTAGAGAGTATAAGTCCCTTTCCTTTTTCTTTGTACAGTTTTTTAAACAGAAAACTTCTTTCAAAATAAAACTTTCAAACTGTTTTCAAAACGACAAAAACTCGCGTTTTAACAAAACAATCAACCATGTTTTATAAAATAAAACATGGGCCTCCACATAGGTATAAGTCTCATTCCCGTACATGAAATTAGGTATTTCATTGTACATCCACCTTTTTGTACATATCTCGATCAATTTGTTTTTTAACCTCGAATAACAAATCAAAAATGAAGGTTTTCTTTAAATCTTCCCAAAAATACCATGGGCCTCCATGTAGGTATAAGTCCCAAGCCCCTTTGTAAATATTTGTTTACATAGCCATGGATAACTCAATGGGCCTCTCCCCGAGTATAAGTCCCGAGCCCTCTGTACATAAGCTGTTTATCCTTACAGGTATATTTCCTTCATAAACTCCATTGTATACACACACCTTGTCATATATAACTGTTCATACTTGTTCATATTTGTTCATGTACTTGTTCATATTTGTTCGTACTTGTTCATATTTGTGATCGTGTTATATATACTTGTTCAACTTAGTACAACACTAGGTTCCCCATAGCCTCCTATTGGGCTTCGTGCAAAAAATCTCCCTAGTTTAGGTTAGGACATAGAGTATGGTTTCCCGGTGAAATCGCTCTAAGAGCTCAAACCAACTATACCACGCATCCTCTTGGGCTTCGTACAAACGACTTGTCCCTCCCATAGCCTCCTCTTGGGCTTACAATGCAAGGACCCTCGATTGTCCCTCCCATAGCCTCCTCTTGGGCTTACAATGCAAGGACCCTCGGATAGCCTCCTCTTGGGCTTCGTACAAGGACCCACGGGCTTCTTATAAGCATCCCCAATATCCAAAACAAATACCCTAGGAGATTAGACATTTATCATCTCTATGATAGGAGTATCTCATCTATATCATCACAAATAATCAATAATTCAAATTTCTCTTTTGCCACAAGGCTGGCTAATCAATCAAACTTTTTGCCACCATACTGGCTGATTAATCAAAGTTTTTGTCACAAGGCTGACTTCATTGAAACTTTTGCCACAAGGCTGGCTGATTAATCAAAACTTTTTGTCACAAGGCTGACTTCATTGAAAGTTTTTGCCACAAGGCTGGCTAAAAAGCATCTTTATCATTCTAAGCACCATAAGTGGCATGGCCCAGGGCTTATAATGAAATGATTTTCAAAAAAAAACAAACAGATGTATGTGATGATATAGATTAGATACATCGAACATTTAGATGACATTTGTCTCTTATCCTTTGCTTCCACTAGCATAAGTGGGAACTAAGATTGCTCTGACTTTCTCAACATCCCTTTGAGAATACGTAGGCACAAGGTCGTATCCTTGGCGAGCAAAACTTCTCCCTCAAACCACTCAAACCTTAGCACCCTTAGACCCCGAGCTACAGATGCTCTGATTCCCTCTAAGGGATATGTATGCAGAGGATCGCGATGATCTTTGCGAGCATAATCAAACAAACACCTTAGTTTCCCACCTATTTCACAACAGAACCTCTCAATAACATAGAATGAAAAACATAACAAAGAAGCCTATAGAGTACTATAGATACGTTGGGTGCTAATACCTTCCCTTCGTATAACCAACCCTCTTACCCGGAATCTCTCCCCCACTTTTAAGGTTATTGCAGCTTTTTTCCTTTTCCTACTTTGGAAACAATAAAAAGTTTGGTCGTGACAAAAACAAAAGAATAATCATTTTTATGAGCACTCGAGCCCAAAGAAGTCATCAGGTGTCTCATCCCACAAAAAGATACGATTTTTCCCCGCGACAATCTCCCATATGGATCCGATCAAGTACATTTTTGAGAAGCCTGCCTTAACGGGGAGAATTGCCCGTTGGCAGATGCTGTTATCAGAATATGACATTAAGTATCACGCACGGAAAGCCGTGAAAGGAAGCATCCTAGCTGAGCACTTGGCTCACCATCCACTCAATGGTCACGAATCAACCAGTTTTGACTTTCCGGACGAGGACGTCATGTACCTCAAGATGAAAGATTACGACGAGCCACTACCAGACAAAGGGCCTGAGATAGGATCCCAGTGGGGTTTAATCTTTGACGGAGATGTCAACGCTTATGGACGAGGAATTGGGGCAATAATTGTTACCCCTCGAGGTACCCATATTCCATTTACCGCCAGATTAACTTTCAAGTGCACAAACAATGAGGCCGAATATGAAGCTTGCATCATGGGTCTCGAAGAAGCCGTGGATCTAAGAATCAAACACTTGGATGTATACGGAGATTCTGCTTTGGTCATCAATCAAATCAAAGGAGAATGGGAAACACGCCAACCTGGGCTAATCCCTTACAAAGACTACGCGAGAAGATTGTTACCATTCTTCGACACGGTAGATTTTCATCACAATCCTCGTGAAGAAAATAACTTGGCTGATGCATTAGCCACACTCTCTTCCATGATTAGGATAAATCATTGGAATGACATTCCTCGGATTGATGTCATGCACCTGGATAGGCCCGCTCATGTTTTCACAGTAGAAGCAATCATCGACGACAAACCGTGGTATCACGACATCAAGAAATTTCTTCAAAGGCAAGAGTACCCTCTTGGGACATCAAAGAAAGATAGAAAGACTTTGAGAAAGCTAGCTGGTAGATTCTTCCTGAATGAAGATGTTTTGTAAAAGAGAAATTTCGACATGGTCCTGCTCAGATGCGTTAACAAGAAAGAAGCAGAAATACTCATGAGAGAAATACATGAAGGTTCCTTTGGTACTCACACCAATGGACACACCATGACAAGGAAAATACTGAGAGCAGGGTATTATTGGCTGACGATGGAGTCAGATTGCTACCAGTATGCAAAGAGGTGTCACAAATGTCAGATCTACACTGATAGGATTCATGTGCCACCATCTCTTCTCAATATACTCTCTTCCCCTTGGCCTTTCCCCATGTGGGGGATCGACATGATTGGAATGATCGAGCCAAAAGCGTCCAACGGACATCGCTTCATCTTGGTAGCCATAGACTATTTCACCAAGTAGGTTGAAGCCGCTTCATATGCAAACGTCACAAGACAAGTTGTCGTCAGGTTTACCAAGAATCACATCATCTGTCGCTACGACATTCCTAGCAAGATAATCACTGACAATGGGTCAAATTTGAATAACAAAATGATAAAGGAACTTTGTGAAGAAATCAAGATTGAGCATCACAACTCATCTCCTTACAGACCAAAGATGAATGGGGCTGTAAAAGCAGCTAACAAAAACATCAAGAAAATCACTCAGAAGATGGTCATCACTTACAAAGATTGGCATAAAATGCTCCCATTTGCACTTCATGGTTACCGTACATCTGTACGTACTTCGACTAGAGCAACTACTTTCTCCCTTGTATATGGCATGGAGGAAGTACTACCCCTAGAGGTTGAGATCCCATCAATGAGAGTCTTGATGGAGGCAAAATTAACAGAAGCCGAGTGGTGTCAAAGCAGATTCGATGAATTGAACTTAATCGAAGAAAAGCGCATGACAGTTTTATGCCACGGACAACTATATCAACAAAGAATGAAGAAATCTTTCGACAAAAAGGTTCCACCTCGCGCAATCAAAGAAAGCGACCTTGTACTTAAAAAGATTCAATCTTTACTCACAGATTCGAGAGGCAAATGGACTCCCAATTGTGACGGCTCATACGTGGTTAAGAGAGCTTTCTCAGGAGGAGCCTTAATACTCACGAATATGGATGGAGAAGAATTCACCCGTCCTGTGAACATCGACGCAGTCAAGAAATATTCCGCCTAAATAATTAATAGAACAGCTCGCAAAGTTGAAAACTCGCAAAGAGCAGCTTAGCCAAAAAAGGGCGTCTCGGTGAATCGAAAACCCGAAAGGGCGATTCATGTAAAAGTTAGAGACATAAAAATATATAATCAATCCCGGTAGACTTAAAACCCGAAAGGGGTAGTCTACGCAAAATTTAGGGATATATGGCAAGTAATTGTGTTCAGGACAAACATGATCATTCAGAAAATCCATAGCGGAGTATTCATCATCGGTAGGTCATCTTCTACGAAGCACGAGTACAGTGCAACTCGGAGTGGAAGGGAAAGATAACGGTCGTCACGTTACATCGTAGCCCTTTTCCCGAAAAATTACCAATTTCCAACTCTGTAAATACTCCATGGAATCAAGCATTTGGCTGATTACCATCCGATAAATAAAATTTGAGCTTTTTCTTTGCAATCGAGTCTTATTTAGTTTCTTAAAATGCGTTTTAAGTTTAAACAGTCATTTTCTTGAAACAAAATGTTTTCATAAAATAAAATGAATTTACTTGCAAAATTAAGGTGAAATTTCTTTCTAGGGTTTACAGACAATAGGAAGAATGCAAACAGTCGCTCCAAGAACGGTTGAGACTCCGAGAATAAATTTCCCCATGAGATCGCTTTGTGAACATCTCCCGACGACGGATCTTCACTTCAAATCATATCACTCACTTCAAACAGCGGGCAACCAGTAACCAGTTATCCCCAACGGAGTGCAGACTGCAAGAAGAAGACATCTTCTGATCAACAAAGATTCAATTCGTATCATAGGATTTCACATCCGCTACAATTCCATTCACATTCACTTTACATTTTATAATCGTCATAATACTCATGCATACTTCACATCATAATTGCATAGTTAGCATAGACTAGTTAAGCTTTGATCATGTTAATGCCCGAGCCATTTGGGCACGTACTCAAGTTTCCCCTTCAAAGTCGTGAAAGGGTTTTCTTCTTAAGAAAGAAAGTTCATACACCCGAATTTCCCAAGAGGTTAACAAATGGTGGTCTTCCAGAGGAAGATAGTTTGTTTACTTTGAGAAATCCCCAGCAAGTCAACAAATGGTAATCTCCCTCAAAGAGATAGTTTGTTCACTCCCAAGCAAAGTCGACAATAGATATCTTCTTCAAATAAGATAGTTTGTTCTCTTTTGGAATTCCCCAACTGAGATTCTCCTGCAGAGCGACCCTCGGCAATCTTCTTCAAATAAGATAGTTTGTTTCGCATTTGAATTCCTCATAGAGTTGGCAAGCGGTGTTTCTTCTCCAAATAGTTCAGATTCCCCGGTAGAATTGACGAGTGGCAGTTTTTCCTCCTGGAAAACAGTTGATAATTCCCCAACAAGGTCAATAGATGGCACTATTCATCAAAGAAAATAATTTGGATTCGCTAGTTGATCGACAAATGGTGGTTTTCCTCCGGAAGATAGTCTGTTCACCTCCAGAATCTCCCCACGGGATTGACAAGTGACGGTTTTCTTCCTGGAAAATGGTTTAACAAATCCCTAGCGGAGCCAGTGAATGGCAGTCTTCGTCAAGAAGATAGTTCAGATTCCTCAGCATAAGTCGATGAATGACAGTTTTCATCCCAGAAAACAATTTGTTATACCCCCAGCGGATCGACCAATGATGATCCTCCTTCGGAAGACAGTTCATCCACTTTCAAGCGAAGTCATTAGCCACTCAAAAGGACGCAAGATCGTATGATATTCCTTCGAAGGTGCCGAGTTGAAAGAAAGCATGATAAAGTTTCTTAGTTACCATCAAGGGACATCTCTCCAACAAGTACTAATGAGAAGTTTGGTGAGGAAACAAACCTTTGGAAATTTTCTCTTTATCTGAGATATTGTCCAAATTATAACTGAGACCAGTTCCGTGATTAGATATCTGGATCGAGGGGAGGTTATAACAACTGAGACCAGTTTCGAGACACAGACATCCGAAACGAGGGGAGGTTGTTTACATTATCATTATAACTGAGACTAGTTCCATGATTAGATATCCGGATCGAGGGTAGGTTATCACAATTGAGACCAGTTTGGAGATACAAATATTCGAAACGAGGGGAGGTTGTTCACATTATCATTATAACTGAGACCAGTTCCGTGATTAGATATCCGGATCGAGGGGAGGTTATCACAACTGAGACCAGTTTCGAGATACAGATATCCAAAACGAGGGGAGGTTGTTTACATCATCATTATAACATGAGACCAGTTCTGTGAATAGATATCCGGATCGAGGGGAGGTTATCACAACTGAGACCAGTTTCGAGAAACAGACATCCGAAACGAGGGGAGGTTGTTTACATTATCATTATAACTGAGACCAGTTCCGTGATTAGATATCCGGATCGAGGGGAGGTTATCACAACTAAGACCAGTTTCGAGATACAGACATCCGAAACGAGGGGAGGTTGTTCACATTATCATTAAAACTGAGACCAGTTCCGTGATTAGATATCCGGATCGAAGGGAGTTTATCACAACTGAGACCAGTTTCGAGATACAGACATCCAAAACGAGGGGAGGTTGCTTACCTTTTTCTAAGTATTAACACTTAGTTAATGAAGATGGATTGCGCATTCTACATTGCCATCCACTCACCATAATCTGCATAACATATTTCCACAGGAGTTTGTCTCCTCATCCCCCGCCGAGTGCAGCAACAGGATCAGATCATGCAAGGATTTTATTATCACTACAACATCTCAGGAACGCCCAAAATTCGGGCATTCTTTGGTATTTAAGTCTCTTTAACGCAGGAGAGATCGAGATATCAATCTCTCTCCCTCCGGATGAAAGAAACTTAAATAGGGGCATCTGTCATACCCTAATTTTTACCCCCCCTGAGATGTCATACCTTCAGGCTTTTCATCAGATTCAAATTAGCAAATACTCAGAGCAGTCACTTGTTCATCTGGTACTTAATCAAGGATGTTCAGGAACAAAAGAGCTCATGCAAAGAATCAATCAATAAAAGGATTAGTGTCCAATAAAATCATAAGTTTCAAAAAGCTTCATTCAATTCACCTATGGTTGATTGGACACCCAATCATCTGGGCTCAGGTTTGCTTAGTTCACCAATCTAGGGTTTTGAGCCCATCAGGGACTATAATCAGGGATCACATTTGGGAAACCCTAAAAATCTCCAGGGAATCTATCAATTGGTTCATATGACAATATCCATTGGGCATTTCACTTCAATTCAAGATCCACAGTCATCAATTTCATCTGGTCAACAATTAGGGTTTCTAACCTAATTCACCTGGACAATTGACTTTTAATCAGGAAATGGATCCAAAACTCAACACATGGTTCAAGAACTTCTATGACCTCAATATAATCAATTCACATCACTCATTTGAGGAGGAGAACTTGATTCATCACAAAAGTCCCAAATTTCACTTCATCTGAAAAAGTCAACTGCACAAGATCACCTTTGACTTTTAAGGTTTTTAGTTAAACCATGACTTTTGAGGATCAATATCATAAATATATGATTATTAGAGTCATTTGACCAAAGGAATTCAAGAAAATTCATCAAGGATCTAAAAGTCAAGAATTAGGGTTTTTTAGGGCATTATGGGAACTCAAAATTTCACCTACACAACTCAGAAAACTTCCAACATGAAAGTTGTAGATCTTGCAAAATAAAACAACAACTTACAATGCAACTTTTTTCAAGAAATCAATCATTTAAGATATTTGGGATTTGGAAGTTATAGGCCTTAAAGACAGAAATTTTTCTAAGTGTTTTTGACCTAGTTTTCTTCCAACTTTGGGCCCATTTTTCACAATTTTCCCAAATGATTCTGAAGAAACCCCAAACTAATGAATTGAAGTAGATGTTTAGGGATTTCCAAATTGTGCTCAACCTCCTCCAAATTCATTTTGAGCTAAGAGTTATGCTTGTTCAAAGTTGGCCTCATGGAGTAAAATATAGGTCATATACAATTTGAAACTTTGCAATTTTGTGCAAATGGCTTCACTAATTGATGTTACACGACCCATAATACATCTGCAAGCATACCATACATCCATTTTCACCATGGCATGAGAATTGAAGAAGATTCCCAAAAGCAAGAACATGTGATTATGTAATCATTACTTTTGAGAATTTATGGTAAGCAATGATTCATCAATTGGAATCTTCTCCTAAGCCAATAGAAAGTCTCTACACATCAGAAATGTTCCCCAAGATCAGATAGAATCAATGGGTAGGGAGCTAAGCTCGGTTTGGCCATCATTGCATTTTGGATACTCTTTGAATTTCTTCATGGCCAAGAAACCAAAACTCCCTCACTAAGCAAGCTCACACCCTCAATCTGTACATAACTCTTTACCTATAAATATAAGTGCTCTCCTTCATATTAATCACACCAAAGCAACCATAATTCTTGCTTTCTCCTTCTTCCTTTCATACTTAGCATTTTCAAAGGTTCTTTGGCAAGAAGACTCGGGTACTTCAAACCAGAGCTCTTCCTTTGAAACTAAGTGTTCTAATATTTCAAGGAGGTCCATTAGAGGTGATCCAAACATCTGGAACACTTCTGCAAGTGCAAGAACACCATCTTCGCTTTCAATTTGGAGGAAAGTCAGTTGGAGGTCTGTAGCACGATTCAAGAGGAGTCAGGCAAGTCCAAGCATCCAAACACGTTCCTAAGGGTGTGGTGAAGCTATCCAGATGGTTGCAGCTCATCTATAACTGCAGATTCATCAACCTCCATGTTCACTTGAAGTCCAAATTGAAGGGATCGGGTTGAATGATTCTAAGGTATTCAAGTCAAAATAAGTATTCAGCCAACATCACTGAGTCCCTTGGAAGCTTTTAGGATCATTCATACAAGCCCAGGTGTTCTCTATCATCCTCACGACCTCCACTTTCAGAGGTATTTTTTCAAACTCCAACACTCTAATTTAAGTACTCTTTACAATATATCTCGATACTAGTTTGTTCAGCATCATCAGAGGATTAAAAACCCTCTATCATCATCCATTTATCTTTCAGTATAGTCATTTAATTTGAATTTCAAGTTTTAGGGTTCTTCGCGTTTTTCAGTTAATTCATTAGATGTAGTTAATATAAATCTATGTTAGTTACATATTTGAGTTCGTAAGGAAATTTAGAGTGAAATCCATGTTTACATCACCCTATTTGGTTGAGAATTGAGCAAGTTAGCAAATTCAAAATCTTCAAGCTTGAGGTTGAAGACGACCATGGCTGTGGCGCGCAAAATTCAAATCCAAGGGCAGAGTTTATTTTATTTTGAATGATATGCGTTTTATAAACGAATTCATCGTTTGCCCTAGTGGCCTCACATGCGCTCTTAGTCTCCTCATGCCTCTAGTATGGGGTTCGAATCTCCCTCGCCCCAGACTTTTTGATCCTTTTATTTTTCAAAGATTTCCAACTTGTTTTAAAACAAAACCAACTGCGCGCGTGTTATAATCACCAACTGGCGTTTGGCCCAGTGGTATTATTTTGAGTGTGTGACTATGAGGGCGTGGGTTCAAACCCTCCAAGGGCCAAAACTATTTTTTTACACCCATTTTCTCTCATTTTTTTCACCAACTTCACACAATTATTTAACCTATCAAATTAATTCATTTTCACTTCATTTTTCACACACTTATCAATTAATATATATATTTTATGAATAGTCAAAATATCACAAAAAATATTATTTATTTCATGTATTTTTATTAGGTTAAAAAATGGTGTGTTTTAAGTATTTTAAAAAAATATTTTAATACATGTTTTCCTTGAATTTTCAAAACCTAATCTCTCATAAATATTTTAGTGATAAAAACCTAATCATTTAGGTCTTAATAAGGTATAGACTTTGTCTTTACCCTAATTAAGTTGACTTTTGTCAAAATTCAAAACTGTTTTCAAACTTCAAATTAAACAGACGGCCAAGGTTCTCAGACAACGGAACTTTACATCTTTTCATTTCTTTTCAACTGTTTTTATAAACAGTAAACAAATCTTTTGGGCCTGTAATAGAGTGTAAGTCCCAACACCTTTTTTCTTTTATTAGTTTGTTTTCAAAAAACTGTATTTACAAAATCCTCTTTCTGTTTTCAAAACATTCTTCTAGTATTTGAAGGGCATTATTCCCGGTGAAACTCTTGAGATACCCATGTGACCTACGTCCATCTTCACTTCTTTTGTTTTCAAAAACCTTTAACTATTTATCATAAATATTCAACTGTTATCAATAAAATTGCAGGTGAGGCTTTGTACATACATCTTCAAAGGCATCCACTCCATCCAGGTTAGGCTTTATAGCTTTCAATTTATAGTCTTTATTTAAATTACTGTCAAATATAAATGGTGTATATATTGTTTAGGGCTACGTCTGAGTGTAAACCTTAGGACATTTAAACTATATATATATATATATATATATATATATATATATATATATATATATATATATATATATATATATATATGTATATATATATATTATAGGACTATGGCCTAGGATTGAGAATGTCTTCCCGGTGAAGGCTCTTTCCTAATTAGAGATTTTTAGTTCAAACCCTCAAGATGAATTATTCCCGGTGAAACATCTTGAAAAAGCCTTAGAAACCAAACTAGAACACATCCACCCAAGAGGAATTATTCTCGGTGAAACCTCTTATCCATTTGCTTAAAGTTAAAATAAGTTCAAAACCACATAGCTTTCTCTTGTGCTATAACAAGGACCCTCGATGACCCTCGATTAGCCTCCTCCTAGGCTTTGTACAAGGACGCGCAGGCTTCTTAAAAGCATTCCCAACTTCCTCTTGAGCTTGTATACAAGGACCCATCAGGTTTCTTATAAACATAGGAACAAGTCTTTAGTCACCTTTTAGCCTATCCTGGTGAGTTTCTTCCATTCTTCAAACCAGACTTTAAACAAGCCAATATTGTCTCAATCTCACATTGGGCACACCTTTTGGAATGAGAGACATGGACAGTCTCTGTTACCCCTATCTTCAATAATTCTTTTCCTTAGCAGAGTCTAGGATCCATACTTGATTATCTTCAGTCAATGTCAGCCTTAATCTTTGGCTTTAAACAAGAAGTCTCAAATAGTAATCATTCTACAAATAAAACCCCTGGAAAGGGTTAGCCTCCAAAAATTCATTCTTTCAAAAGACAGTCTCACCAGTCTCAGTCAGTAAAAGACATATTCCTCAATAAAGAGTTAGCCACAATTCTGGGCTTTATACAGAGCACCAAATAAAAATCCATGAAATAAACACTCTCCAATTAGAGTCAGCCTCAATTCCGGGCTTTGTACAGAACACAAAACTCCTCAGTTTAAATTAATCCCCAGTGGAGTCATCTCCCAAAGTCAATGAAAAGCAATAAAAAAGCCTCAAGCTTGGGCCTCATACAAGCAAGCTCAAAATCAAATATTTCAAACAGTAGATAGACATAGCTTATCTTTATAGGAAGATATTTCTCGTATCTCACCACAAACAATCACTTAAAACAAAATAATCATTTCAAACAAACAATCATTTCAAAACATTCTCCCATTTAGGACTCATGAAAGACATGATCTGGCACACAACCCAGACTTGTACAACTTTCCCTAATTTGGTCGAGAATCTTTCATTCAAGAGGCATGTGGTCGTCATACATGATCAACCAAGTAGGCTCCCTTTCTTAATGAAACAATTTTAGCTTTTCTGTCACTTTAAAAATGTTTGTGGTGGAATAGTAGAAACACCTCTCTGTAAAGATGATTTCATGTCTCTTTACTGTAAACAGAGATTTAATTCAAGCTTCAACCTTGAGCTTCAAGCAAGGCACCAAAAAAAATCATTAATTCTCCTAATTAGTTCTCCGAACTACAAAAAGCTCTGACTTCCATTAGGGATATGTAGGCATGATGTTCACAAGGAATCTCAGCGAGCTAATAAAAAACCAAAAATAGTCAGTCAGTCTGTATTTTTTTTCAAATCAATTCAATTCCTTCTCCTAAAACAAAGGAGAAACTTTCCCAATAATAAGCAACAAACACAAACACGTAGACACAGAGAAGGTTCCCGTAGAGTACTACGGATATGTAGGGTGCTTAAACTCTTCCCTATGTATAACCGACCTCCCGGACTCCAGAATTTGTAGTCTAGGTGAATCCCCACACTTAGCAAACTCCTTGGGTTTATTTGAGATCTTTTTCCCCTTTCCTACTCGTATGATAATTAAAAAGTTCGTGTGATATCTTAGGAAGAACTGAAATAAAATTCATCCCGCCCCGGACGCATTCTCCTTCCAAATTTCGCGTGAAGGGTCTAGCGTGCCGTCCTCCCAAGTGAAACGGGGAGGTAAAAAAACGACAACACAGTTCACCTAGGAGAGGAGACACTTGGGATAAACCAAGTTTAAAGTTTCTAGATGGAAAGAGCACAGGACTCACAACCAAACTTGAAAATTCAAGAAAGCAAGGAGAGCAGGATTCTTCTGATCACAATTGAAGATGAGAATCTGATGACATGTATGATTCCTACAAATCTTTTGGGCTTGTCTAAATCGAGCTGGATACACCAAAGTGTATCTCACAAGAATATAGAGTGGAATGTCATAACTATGCCCTGCTACATTGAGAACTATGTGGAGGACAAACGGAACCTTATGCAAAGGTCAACTACTGATCTAGGTATTGTTAATAAGCTAGATGTAAAGATCCTCCTAGGTCACAACAGGATGCTTCAGCTGACATCCCACCACAATAACTCTAGTGTAATCACAAAGTACAATTTTTCCATAGAAAAAGGTTTAGAGCTAACTCACCTCATTGAGATTCCTCAACAATCTCTGTTCATCATGCTCAAAACAATGTCTTGTCCACACAGGCATACAGAAGTGACTAATCCTGCAAGAATGAGAATTGTGAATGATGATTCTAACGAAAGTGACAAGAATATTTCTGACAAAATCAATGACATTTTCACAAAAGCTCTTGATGCTACACAGTTTGAAAACTTGCGAAGCAAGTTAGGACTCTGCTTCCTTGAGGAACCATAGAGTTAACAACAACAAAAATAAAAAAAATTATTAAAATAAAATAAACAGGGGGAGAAGACATTTTGTGAGAAGACATTTTGTTTGCTTTGGAACCTTTTGTGGCTAAACAGGGGGAGAGGTAGTAAATGTGTCACCCCAGAACACCAAGAATGGTGGTGGTGTGAAATCAACAATTTTGTGTTGATCTGTTTGTGCTTGTGCTGCTCTTGTGGCTGCTTTCTGATTTGTTTGAGCACTATGTGCATACTGGTCATGTATGTTGTCTGTATTGTCTTAGCTTGCCTTGATTGTGTTTTGGTTGCTTTATGTCCGCTGCAAGTTTTTCTCTGATATGGTGTGACAGGTTGTTTTAGCCAAAAATTTTCCAAAGGGGGGAGATTGAAGGTGTTTTCATATTGGCTGCATTTGTGGTAAAACATACCTGGTTGATATTCTGTTATGCAGGCTGCATATGTGTTAAGCTAATACAGGTTTTGTAGTGAATGTCATGACCGATGTTGTGACATCCGTGTGTGACAGTAGGAGTTGCTATTGTTTATTATATGTGTTTCCTGATTTCTCTCAATTATCAGTTTAGGAAACCTTTTATTGTATGCTGAATAATTCGTCCAGAAGATCTTGCTGACAGCACATTCTGTAACAACTATATGGCGTGTAACTTAGGTTAACTTGGTTAACCCTAATTTGTTTCTAAAAAAGCCCAAGGCCCAAGAGTTGCATATAAAAAGACTGCAATCCTAATTTGGAACGCAGACAGAAGAGTTTGTGTATTGTGAAGAACCGTAGTTCTGTAGCTGTCTCTTGTGATCCAAGCAATTGTTCTTGATGATTGCATTGGAATAGGTTGTGTTTGTTTATTGTCACTCTAAGCTTTTAAGCACGAGTGTGTGTCTCTTGAGTGAAGCTTTTAAGCAGACCAAGGTGTGTTTTTTGAAGAGTGTCTTCTCTCTATAATTGGTATATGTTTATTTGTAATTACTGCTGTGATTGAGGGGCAGTGAGTGGAGATACTCAGGTCTAGGAATAGATTGGAATTGCATTGGGTAGGTTTTAAGTGAGGAGTTGTAAACGGGGGAGTTTAACTGCGAATTAATTCTGCTTATATTGGATTCCCTCCCTGGCTTGGTAGCCCCCAGAGTAGGTTGTTTGAACGGAACTGGGTAAACAATTATGTGTGTTCTTTATTGTTTTTATGGTGTTCTGTTATAATTATCGGTGTTGTGTAATTGTGGATGTCGTAACATCCAGTAAGACATCGAGCGTGTGTTACTGGAATTTTCAAACTTTGATTTGCTTTCTGATCTGATACACACTCCTGCACATATACATGGTGCGCCTTCATACCTAGGTTGTTGGATCTACTTGGTTCCATATCTGAGGATTCAGAAGACGCTTTCCCATCATGGACACTCAGGGACGTGACACACTTGATTCCAATACCCATCCATATTTATTCCTGCTTTTTGTTTTTTTTTTTTTAGTTCTTTTTTCTTTCTTTTGTGTATTGTTTTTTTTTTGTTCTTCTTTTTTGACCATTAACTACAAAAAGGATTTTTAATAGCTAGGATTAAATTTTTAAATAATTAGGATTAGGTTTTTTTTAAAATTAATTAATAATTAGTTCTTTATCAATTTATAATTAGACTAGTTTAACCACCAAAAATCAAAAAAATGTATTTTCTTTTAGGCTTTAAATTAGGTTAAACATAATATTTTAATTAAAGTTATAGTTAAAATTTAGGTTAATTTCAGGACATTAGGTAAATTAATTATTATAATTGTACTATTTTAAATCAATTAGGGTTAATTAATTTAGTTAATTAGATTGATTTTAATTATTGATTTAAATCTTCTACTAACCCTAATTTCTTCCAACTTCAAATTCAAACGTTTTTACTAAACTTCTCCCAATTTTTTTTCTCACCTCATATTCTATGATTGTCGTGTGTTTGTTTCCAAAACTCCGTCATTTAATTATTTTATTTAAATTGTTATTTAAATTCTACAAATTGATGTATAGGTTGCAAAGGTTCTTTTGTAATAGCTTAGGTTTACGTTTCCGCACTTTATTTCTCCGTAAAATTATACTATTTAGATGTATGCCTTAGGATTGTATGTTCAAGACTAAAATCAACCGTAGATCACTAATTCAAAGATTAACTTATTTGAACATAACCCACGTGATTGTTGCATGTAACACCCCATATTTTACATTTTATTAATTTAATTGGAGTTTAAATTAATTTCTTGGATTATTTGTATTTTAATTGGACTTAAGTTGGAAATTGTGTAAAATAAGCTATTGGGCCAAGTTGTGGTTAGTAATGGAGGGGGTGTGATTGGTAGGCCCTATTACTAAAGCTATTTTGCTTTATTTTCATAAAATAAGAAAAAAAGAAAGAAATTGGAAATTAGAAGAAGAAAACCTAAGAGGAAGAAGGAGAGAGCTCATGGAGAAAAGAGATTTTCGTATTCATGGTGCAGCCCTCACAAAATGGGTCATAACTCTCTGCTCATAACTCCAAATCAAGTAATTCTCGAAGATTCGGATTCTACACGAAATTTCCTTCGATTTGATATATTAATTCGTGTCAGGGAGGTTCTCGATGAGGGAAATAAGCGAGTTTGAAGATTGGGAATTCTTGCTGAAAGTGAAGAAAAGGGCTTACGGGTTTGATGGAGAAGAAGGGGAAAAGTCCAGAATCTTGGCTAAGGTAAGGGGGGACTCTTTCGATTAACATCTATTATCGGGTTTTGGATAATAGGACTGATATAGATATATTATTTCATGTCAATTGAGTCGTATGATAGAGTTGGGATTTTGAGGATGTTTGTTGATAATTATCTGTTTTGATGAATTTCCATGAATTTGGTGTTGTATGATGTTTGATGATGCATAATATATGTTATATGTGTGTATGATATTTGTTGTGTGGCTGTTTTGTGGTGTTTGATCAACTTGACTCGATTTGGTCGAGGTTGAGGAATTTGGGATTCAGGTTCGTATGCTGTCAATTGCGATTGAGATCTCTGGTTGGCGCCGCGAAGGCGTAGTTCCTTTTCTCGTTTCACGCCGCGAACCTTTGTTTGCGCCGCGAAGGCGTGTTTTCTATTCGTTGCGCGTCGCGAACAATGTGTGGCGCCGCGTGCTGCTAGTAAATTTTGAAAAGTTTAAAGATGCGTATCTTTTGAATCGTTGGCCTGTTTTAAGTGCCGTTTCGAGCAGGATGAAGTTTGTGAAGTATTCTTTAATGTTAGGATGATGAAATGAGCAGTAGCTCGAGATTATTTTTAAATCACAATTTTGCTAGTTTTGATGAATGTTGTGTTATGGACATATATGATGAGATGTAACGATACAAGCTATGTTTAAAACATGATTCATGTGATGATTTGTTTGTTGGTATGATGAATCCTATGAGATAGTTTTGTGATGAGGTGAGTATGATGTGAATATCTTGTCTGTTGGATGGATGACGTATTGTTGACATATATGATGAAATGTGACAATATAAGATGTTGTTTTGAAAAACATTATGATGTGATGATTTGTTGAGAATTATATGATGATGATTGCTTTGTTTTAGAATGATGTGGATACATGTATGTTCTTCCTTAATGATGATGATGATTGATGTGGATACATGTATGTTCTTTAATGATGATGATGATGTGATTGATTGTATTTGAATGATGCTAATGTATATAAACATACTTTGATGATGATGATGATGTTGATGATGATGATGATGATGATGATGATGAAATGAGTATTTGATGATGTTACTCATAGGCTTGACGATGGTATAAGTATGTTCATGTATGTTTGCATTCATTCATATTCATTGATGATGTTGTATCCATGATGATGTGTTGGATCAGTAAAGGGCATGATTCCCATTGTGTGGAATCTGTGCTGGAAGGGTCGTATCTTGAGGATGTTGGATCGGTCATGGGTTATTCCCATTTGATGATGTTGGTACCACATGCATAGTGTCAGTTGCATTCATATGCATGACTTTTATAACATGATTAGATGTATTCCAGTGTTATAAATATTGATGATGTGTTGGTTGATTGTTTGTGATGATGAAACTTGTTTGAATGTCTGTTTATGAAACAATTGGGTGAATGATGTAACTATGATGTGTTATTATTTATGATTCAATAACATTTGTTAATTTGAATGAGACTCACCTGTTATACCCCAAAATTTGCCCGCATCTTTTTTCAAAGAGAAGGCAACGGACTTCTGTCTAAAAATTGGGAGTTTTATATAATCTTGGAATTTATTTCATAAATATCGTGATTTTATGAATACTCAGTTTTTTCAGAATATTTTTATACGGTATTTTGGTTCGCTGTTGAATTTATTCTTACACAAACGCCAAATACTGTTTATCACTTCACACGCTGTTTATTTTAGATTTAAATTTCAGATAAATAATACTGACGCGATTGGTACAGAATTAAATTTTGCAGGTGCAGAGTCCGGGGATTCAAACTGTACTGGTAACAATTAAATTATTATTTGGTTTTGTTCCCCACTAATTTTTTGTACTATATTATTGTTTTCAAAATCTCTTTCTTTCTTTTCAAATCTTTTTCTTTCAAATCAAACCCTAACTTTATTCTATACATCTTTCTTTTCAAACCCTACCATACACTTTCTTTCAAATCCTACTACCACTCAAACTTTCTTTTTTTTGTACGGTACCACTTCATTCCCCAACGTCTCCATCCCTCTTTTCACTCTATAGATACCCCTCATTTTTTCCATAAAATCTCACATCAAATTTCACTCATCTCCCAAATTTCTATCATACTATCTCATAATTATTTTCTCTTCTTCCCCGACAAAAATGGCAAAGTGGGTGGATACGTTTTTTCTTATGGTCATCACTGTTTTTACGGTGATCATGTCTTTTTTCTGTCTGCATAGTCCTGAAAAATGCGGACCTGGGATGCTTGCACTCCCGTACATCTATATATTGTTGTTTATAGCATGGGTTTTTAATCGTCATACTTAAAGTTTGTCGTATCTTTTGCTTTCAGATAATGTACCGTTCATTATATTTGTCGTACTGTTCGCTATATTTTTATGTAATATTTGTACTGTCAGTATTAAATATTGTACTATTTGTTGTACCGTCGTTTAATTAGTAAGATAATATTATGCGTGTTTATTGCTAGTTAAATATTTATTTTTCTGTGCATTAAATCCTTTTCAATTTTATTATCGGTAATTTCGTTCGCGTACAGTATAATTTTATGTTTTTGTTTTTTTAATAAATCATGTAAATAATTTTTCACCATTAAAACAACAAAAAACAAAAAGAAAAAAATTAACTTTAACTGTTAAGTTTTCACTTTAACTGTTACGTTAATACCCGGACAGCCAGTTAACAGTCAAACCCGCTGACAGCACGATTCTCTCTGTTTGTACTACCAGTCAAATCAATCTTTCACATTTCAAATTTCCAAGATTTTTGTTCTAGAAGTCTTCTGATAATCACAAGATCAGCAGAGACTCAACACTGCACAAAAATCAGGTACGCCTAACTGTCTTCTACACAAACAGTCCCTAACTAGGGTTTTTGCTTTTTTCAAGAGAACAAGTTTTTTGAAACCTCAAATAGATTTCATGGATCTCCATATGTCTCAAAGTACCACCAGACAAATTTTCAAACTTCGATTCGCTCGGACGCACAGTCAACAGTTCAAACAGTCAACAGACGACCAGTTTGACCGAAAAGTCAACAGACAGTCAAAAATGCAATTTTTTGTCAATATCCACATTTTGTCAAAATATTCATCATTTGATCAATGGTTGATCATAATTCATCAAGAAAAGTTCAAAAATCAACAAAACTCTAAGTTTCAAAATTAGGGTTTTCTCCTAAAAAGTCAACTGAACTTTGACCGGCCATAACTCTCTCTTAGTTCATCCGAAAAATTCCAACCAAAGCTTATTTTGAAGGAAATTCAATTATCTTTCAAATAAAATTGGTCCCATGGTCATTGGATTTACCATTTGGAAAATATGAGCCAAGACATTACAGGTCATTTTTAAAGTCAACAAAAAGCAGTTTTTTGTCAAAGCCCATAACATTAAGATAACTTCTCCAAATGCAAAAACGTTTCCAAAGTAGCTTGTAGAGGACATCTTGAGGTTTCTAAAAAGTACAAGAACTCCTTCATATGATCAAAATTGAGGGAATTATGCCTTGTTGGAGTTGGTCATTTTTTGGGAAAATGCATGAAACCAACATTGATCAAATTTGTTTTTTTCCAAAAGGGCCCAAGCATTTGTGATCCAAACATGTTCCTAATAATGTCTAAAGCCTCCCACGACCAACATTAGGCCCATGACATTTTTATTTATTTTTTAATTTAATTCTACTTCATTTAAAGTTAAATTAAAAAAGAAATGATCCAAGATAATGATCCAATGCTTTGTCTTTAGCATGAGTCACTAAGTTTGATCCAAATTCTGAAGCATAGAGGTACAGAAGACCTATGGCAAGAGGGTTGAAGAAAATTGAAGCCATGGCCAAAATTTTCAAA
This sequence comes from Vicia villosa, assembly GCF_029867415.1. Lineage (NCBI taxonomy): Eukaryota > Viridiplantae > Streptophyta > Magnoliopsida > Fabales > Fabaceae > Vicia > Vicia villosa. Next base: position 44,157,068 of record NC_081184.1, read on the forward strand.
GCTTTTATTCATAAAAAATTCAAAATTTCAAAGGCACTCAAGTATGGAAGAAAAGCATGGTTGCTTAAGTTCTAAGCAATCAATCTTGCCTATATAATAGCTTGAGTCCATCAGCATCAAGGACACACGAATTCTGAACCAGAAACATAATCGTATCAAACTTGAAAATTTCAAAGAAATTTAAAATTCGAATTTTGAGTTTAAGCTAGATTCAAGTGCAAATAATCATCCAAACACGTTCCTTAAGTAATTCTGAAACTATCCCAATCATTTCCATCAATCAAAGCCTCCTAAATCAAGCTCCATAGCTCACAGTTTGTTCAAACAAAAACCTACAAAAATATTATCATACATGCATATTTAACAAGATGTAATTGCATACTTGTGTTTGGTTGGATGCTCTGATCGTTTCTGGAACTTTAATTTGATTTTAATGGACGTTTGAAGCACTTACCATTTTAGGGTTCTTGAGCTCTATTTTAGGGTTCTTCGTTTTAGGCAAAATTTCAGGAAATTAATGGTTCTATTGAGTTCGTGAGACCCATACGAGCTCAACCATGGTCTCACAATAAATTTTTGATGCTTGTGTGGAGTTTTGATAGGTTGTAGGTTTGTAGCGACGGACAAAAACTGTAGGTAAAACCTTTACCTACGGTTACAGACCTAAGGCGACGGGCTGGAGGTTGAAGGTGACTGCGTGGCGCCATCTAAATGGCCAGTTTGAAAAACGCGCGTTTTGTTTTGCCCCCAGATCTGGTGCTTCGCTTTCCAAGCTATTGCCATGTGCCATGCATCCGTGTCCATCAGATCAATCTGATCCCCTCATCTAACGCTCCTTGCTTTGCAGGCTCACCATAGACCCTTAGGGTCTGCCACACTGGATCATATATATTAGTATTTTCTTAATTAATTTGTTTTTTCTTGCATAATTAATTAAAAATACTTTCAAAAATCCAAAAATCATTTTTAATTTCACTTTTAGATTGATAAAATGTTTAATTAATTTTTTACATGAAAATATTTTATATTTCTTCATAATTAAAATATTTTGTTTAATTAATTAGATAATATTTATATATTTATCTTTTAATTAGTTCTAGCCTATCAAAAAAATCAGAAAAAATATTTTTATTTTTATTAAATTAAGTTTACATATCATGAACTAATTTTGTACATAATTAGAATATTTTTATCTTTAAGTTTAATTTATGTGTATAATTATTTGTATAATTATATGTTAATTAACTTAATAATTTCAAAAACATTTAAAAACTCACAACAAAATTAATTTTATTTTAAAATTAACTAATAAACAATTTGGACATATTTTAGATTTCATTTTTTTTAGGTTTAAATTTTATTTCTAATTCTTGATATTTTAATTAAATTAATTATGCATTAAATTTAATTAAAATCAACCATCCAAAAATCCAAAAATATTTTCCCTTTATCTTATTGCAATTTAAGTTCATAGATAAGTGTATAGGTTGTCAAATTCATGTAAATAGCGTAGTTTACATTTCTCGCACAATCGATGTAATAGCGTAGATTTACTTTCCGCATTTTACATTCCCGCACTTTAATTCCTGTACATATAAAACTGCGTGTATGACAAGAATAAAACTGAAGCGCTAGATCACTAATCTCAAAGATAACATATCTGAAAATAAAACACAATCACACATGCACCTCTCAGGGTAATCCCTCTGTTACTCTTTTCAAAATCAATTCTACTGTTTCAAATACAATTCAAATTTTTCTTCTATATCCAGTCAAGGAAAATTTTCTAAAAAAATAGGAAAGAACCTTATAAACTTAGGGTATACCTCCTAATTGCTTGCTCAATCAAAAACAACAAAAGATCTTACACATCACTGTTTTTTTAAAACAAACTTTCAAAAAAGACTACACTTTGTATATATCCAAACAAGGATTATTACGAAGTTAAAAAATCTTTTTTTTCAAACCATCAAAATATCTTTCGAAAGATAAACACTTTGTATACATCCGCACAAGGATCATTACAAAATTAATTCTTTACAAAATATTTAAAACCACATACAAGCATTTCAAAGCAAGACAAACGATTCAAACAAGTGAGCTAAGCAATTAAGAGCCCATGGATAACCATGGATACAAAGGGTGCTAACACCTTCCCTTTGTATAACCTACCCCCGAACCCAAAATCTCTTTAAGGTCTTTTTCTGTTTCTTTTATAAACCTTTCCTTAATTGGATAAAATAAAAGTCGGTGGCGACTCTCTGATTTTCACAACTCAAAAAATAAAAGAAGAGTCAGTTCGCATCCCACAAAAAAACCGAGGCGACATCACCCTTACTGTTGACATTTCAGATTGGCGAGTAGCGGCTTTTGGCTTTGGTGAGGATAGCTCATAGGCCAGTTTGTTTAAGTATAGCGTCGGTGTCATGCTCTGATATTGTAACACTGGGGAACGCTAGTTTAGAGTCTATGATGTTACTCCATTGTATTGTTATTGTATTAATTTTGTGGGATATTGCATAGATGATGTTATGCTTATCCGTATGATGAATATTCCGTTGTGTAAAAAACATGATTTTGTTAAATTGATGATTCGTTCCTAAGTGAAGCATGACAATTGATTTATGATAAATTGTTTTAAATTGAATTGTGGCACCCTTGTTTTCATGTTTTACTCTGAATTATTTTATTAATTTCCACGGGGTATAGAAGGGTGTTTCAATAGTGGTATCAGAGCAGGTCGGTCCGTCCGGCCAATTATCGAGTCAGTTGAGTTGCACGACAGTTGAATACTGTCGGCATATTATCCCTTGGTACGCGACATGTGAGTGAATCACTGTCGGTACTTGGTTGTTTGTTGCGGAAGTTGGTTTGAAACAAGTGGGGGAGAAGCTTCACTTCTCGGTTATGTTTCAGTTGCAGGATGATTGGTCCAGTAGGTTGTTGTTGGCAATAGTGCAAGAGTTGTTGGAGTTGTTGTTTTCCGAATCGATGGTGACTTGAAATTAAGACTTGACTGGTAATTAAGTTGGAACATCTTGAAGGAAGATGACTAGAGGTAATTGATGATTATTTGTAGGAGAGGGAAATTAGGAAGTTGCAATGTATCAGCTCTGCTGAGGGGCTGCGAAGTTGTCAGTTGAGTAGCCTTGCGTCTCGGAAGAGGTTCAGCTGCAAGTTGCAAAGAGGATCGCAGTCGTAATGTTTCAGAAATCGCACTTCGGCGATGGGATGTGTTGCTCAAGTTATAAGAATGTTTGGAAGTGAAGAGATATGATAAGGGGCTGTTTGGAATGTGATCGAGTTGAAAAGAATGAGTTTTGGAGTGAGATTTTCGTAAGCAAAACGCAGGAAAATTGCTGAATAGCTGCAGAACTTCGAAAATTCATAATTGGAGTTATGGACATCCGATTTGAGTTCCGTTTGAAGCGTCGGAAAGCTAACGAGATGAAATTTGTTATAAAAATGGTTGCAGCAGCTGTAACATAATTAATTGTGACAGGATGACGTTGGAAAGAGGTGAAGTTACGGTTACTCTTGTTCTTAGAACTAGACTTATTGGTACTGCACGGGATGTTAGTGTCAGCGTTGGACGGATTGAAGGAATAATTAGAAGGTTGTTGAGAAGTAATTTTAAGAATTGAATATACCATTTGAAGAGTTTTGGGAATACCGTATAGAGCGTCGCTGCATGATGTCGATGTTGCATTTTGGATGACGTTGGAAAATTCATATCTTGAGTTCCGAGTGTCAAATTAATGTGCCGTTTGAACCTACGAAGAGGAGAGATTATATTCTACTTTATGGGAGAGTTATAAATATAGTAGATTGATCCTATAAGGAGATATGGTGAATTCGGTTAAGGAAGCGTGAAACTTGTTAAATAGGAATGCCTACTACCGTGATTGTCTGAAACAAAATTGAGTAGAACATGTTGTTGATGAATAAGTTGATGAGATGTTCGGTAATAAAGGCGATTTGAGTACCGATGGATTTTAGTGAGAAGTGAATTTGTAGTAAAGGCGAAATAAACTTTAGAACGGTTGAAGTTGTATTTGTGATGCCAAAGTGACGACAAGTATAAAAGAAGAATTGTAGAGAATTTCTAACACCTATTGATATGAGGAAGACTTTGTTGATATTTCGAGTGAAATATATTCGTATGCGAAAGACGTCATAAGATTGGGAGTAAAACCACGAGTTATGAATATTATCGCGGTCTTTTGCTAAGATGAGGATTTTGATTTGGAACGAGATGAATATTAATGTACGAGTATATTAGTGATTGTGAAGTTGGAAGTACTTAACAAGCGTGTGATGCTAAGTGACTATGAGGCGGATTGTGTAAAATGTTTGGACGGTGGTGTCTCACCGGCAAGATTCAATGAGAGGGAAGTGTGCGAGTTGTAAAGACTCAAGGTGAATTATTGGGCTATGACGATGTTAATGAGTTTGAGTGCAAACTCGGAAAGGACACTATTATGTAGTAACAACGGTTTATGCTTACATATGGTTGTCAGCTATCTATTGACAAATTGAGGACTTGATCACCCTTAATCTTTTGTTGGTAGTAGACGGAATCATATAGATGGGATGAGCTTGTTTTGTTACCTTAATGGTATAAGATGTGTTAGAACAAGATTTGTTCTGATCAATTATCTTAGTTTTGATGATAACAATAATATGAATTTTGCTTAAGATAATATGGTACTCTAATCCAATGCAATTTCCTTTTCAGGAAATATATAAAGAGTATGCATAATTCAGCGCTCAGAAGCTTTGTCTCAAAGGGTTCAGCATGCAACATCAGAACATGGTCTGGCAAGACATCAGAAGATGGTCGAAGCAGAATCATAACATAGGTCTATGGAAGCATCAGAAGAACATGAGATCAGAAGCACTGAAGTTCTGATGGTATCACGCACAGAAGCACTTCAAGGTCAGAAGATCAGAAGATGCTTTGCACCAAGCTGTTTGACTCTGATGATATTCAAACGTTGTATTCACAAACATCAGATCAGAAGGAAGTACAAGTGGCAAGCTACGCTGACTGACAAAAGGAACGTTAAAAGCTATTAAAGGCAACGTCAGTAGACACAGCGTGAACAAGGCTCGAGGTAGTTGACAAAAGCGTATAACATTAAATGCGATGCTGTACGGAACACGCAAAGCATTAAATGCACTCAACGGTCATCTTCTCCAACACCTATAAATATGAAGTTCTGATGAGAAGCAAGGTTAACGATTCTGAACAAAACAACTCATATTAACTTGCTGAAACTCTGATCTATTCAAAGCTCAGAATCTTCATCTTCATCAAAGCTCACTACATTGCTGTTGTAATATATTAGTGAGATTAAGCTTAAACATTAAGAGAAATATCACAGTTTGTGATTATAGCTTTTAAGAAGCAATTGTAATACTCTTAGAATTGATTACATTAAGTTGTAAGGAACTAGAGTGATCGTGTGGATCAGAATACTCTAGGAAGTCTTAGAGGGTATCTAAGCAGGTTGTAACTAGAGTGATCGTGTGGATCAGAATACTCTAGAAAGTCTTAGAGGGTATCTAAGCGGTTGTTCCTGGAGTGATCAGTGTGTGATCAGAAGACTCTGGAAGACTTAGTTGCTGACTAAGTGGAGAACCATTGTAATCCGTGCGATTAGTGGATTAAATCCTCAGTTGAGGTAAATCATCTCTGCGGGGGTGGACTGGAGTAGTTTAGTTAACAACGAACCAGGATAAAAATAACTGTGCAATTTATTTTTATCTGTCAAGTTTTTAAAGCTACACTTATTCAAACCCCCCCCTTTCTAAGTGTTTTTCGATCCTTCAATTGGTATCAGAGCGCCGGTTCTAAGGTGCAAGCACTTAACCGTGTTTAGAAAAGATTCAGGAAGAGAAAAACACTTCAGTAAAAGATGGCTGATGAAACTGCAAAGTCTACATCTACATCTGGCTCTGCTGAGCAACACAACGGTAACAATGGTTATACTAGACCGCCGGTATTTGATGGTGAAAACTTTGAATACTGGAAAGATAAACTGGAAAGTTACTTTCTTGGTCTAGATGGTGATCTATGGGATCTTCTGATGGATGGTTACAAACATCCAGTAAATGCCAGTGGCGTAAAGCTGACAAGGCAAGAAATGAGTGATGATCAGAAGAAGCTTTTCAGGAATCATCATAAATGCAGAACTGTTTTGCTGAATGCTATCTCTCATGCTGAATATGAGAAGATATCTAACAGGGAAACGGCCTATGACATATATGAGTCCTTGAAAATGACTCATGAAGGAAATGCTCAAGTCAAGGAGACTAAAGCTCTCGCTTTAATCCAGAAGTATGAAGCCTTCAAGATGGAGGATGATGAAGACATTGAAAAGATGTTTTCAAGATTTCAAACTCTTACTGCTGGATTGAGAGTTCTTGACAAGGGATACACAAAGGCTGATCACGTAAAGAAGATCATCAGAAGCTTACCCAGAAGATGGGGTCCTATGGTGACTGCATTTAAGATTGCGAAGAATCTAAATGAAGTCTCTTTGGAAGAGCTGATCAGTGCCCTGAGGAGTCATGAAATTGAACTGGATGCAAACGAGCCTCAAAAGAAAGGTAAGTCTATTGCATTAAAATCCAATATCATGAAATGCACTAACGCTTTTCAGGCTAGAGAAGAAGATCCTGGAGAATCAGAATCTGAAGAAGAAGATGAACTGTCCTTGATCTCCAGAAGGCTAAATCAACTCTGGAAGAACAAGCAAAGGAAGTTCAGAGGCGTCAGAAGTTCAAAGAAATTTGAACGTGGAGAATCTTCTGATGACAGAAGATTTGACAAGAAGAAGGTCATGTGCTATGAATGCAATGAGCCTGGACACTTCAAGAATGAATGTCCAAAACTTCAGAAGGAAAATCCCAAGAAGAAGTTTCATAAGAAGAAAGGTCTTATGGCAACCTGGGATGAGTCAGAAGATGATTCAGACTCTGAAGATGAGCAGGCTAACTGTGCGCTGATGGCGACAGAAGATGACGGATCAGAATCTACATCAGAATCAGATTCTGAAGAGGTATTCTCTGAACTTACTAGAGATGAGTTAGTTTCCGGTCTAACAGAACTTCTGGAATTCAAGTCTCAGATTAGTCTCAAATACAAAAAGCTGAAAAAGCTATTTGAATTTGAAACAAAGAAGCTTGAGTTGGAGAATTCTGAATTAAAAGAAAAACTTTTAAAATTATCCAATAACGTTAGATCTCCTTCTGATTCAGAAAAATCCACTCCTAGTCTAAACCATATTCTGAAAGAATATGATTTAAGTTTCAGGAAGTTCTTATCTAGAAGTATTGGCAGAAGTCAGCTAGCTTCTATGATATATGCTGTGTCTGGAAACAAAAGAGTCGGCATTGGTTTTGAGGGTGAAACCCCATACAAACTTGAACCTGTTGATGAAATGAAATTCACATACAAGCCATTGTATGATCAGTTCAAGTATGGCCACTCCCATGATATTAGGCACACTTCACATGCTCAAAGTTTTCACATAACACACACCAAAAAGCATGTGACACAACCTAGGAAATATCATGAAACTCACATTAAAAATTATCATGTTGTTCCTCCTATTGCTTACAATGTTAAACCCAAGTTCAATCAGAACTTGAGAAAATCTAACAAGAAAGGACCCAAGAAAATGTGGGTACCTAAGGATAAGATTATTCCTATTGCAGATATCCTTGGCTGCAAAAAGGACAAAGCACAACATGTCGTGGTACCTGGACTCTGGATGCTCACGACACATGACAGGAAGAAGGTCTATGTTCCAAGACCTGGTGCTTAAGTCTGGAGGAGAAGTCAAGCTTGGAGGAGATCAAAAGGGCAAGATAATTGGCTCTGGAACTATAAAGTCTGGTAACTCTCCTTCCATTTCTAATGTACTTCTTGTAGAAGGATTAACACATAACCTCTTATCTATCAGTCAATTGAGTGACAATGGTTATGATATAATCTTTAATCAAAAGTCTTGCAAGGCTGTAAATCAGAAGGATGGCTCAATCCTATTTACAGGCAAGAGGAAGAACAACATTTATAAGACAGATCTGCAAGATCTTATGAGTCAGAAGGTGACTTGTCTTATGTCTGTTTCTGAAGAGCAGTGGGTCTGGCACAGAAGATTAGGTCATGCTAGTTTGAGAAAGATTTCTCAGATTAACAAACTGGATCTTGTCAGAGGACTCCCTAATCTGAAATTCAAATCAGATGCTCTTTGTGAAGCATGTCAGAAGGGCAAGTTCTCCAAACCTGCATTCAAGTCCAAGAATGTTGTTTCTACCTCAAGGCCATTAGAACTCTTGCACATTGATCTGTTTGGCCCAGTCAAAACAGCATCTGTCAGAGGGAAGAAATATGGATTAGTCATCGTAGATGATTATAGCCGCTGGACGTGGGTAAAATTCTTGAAACACAAGGATGAGTCTCATTCAGTGTTCTTTGATTTCTGCATTCAGATTCAATCTGAAAAAGAGCGTAAAATCATAAAGGTCAGAAGTGATCATGGTGGTGAATTTGAGAACAGATCCTTTGAAGAATTCTTCAAAGAAAATGGTATTGCCCATGATTTCTCTTGTCCTAGAACTCCACAGCAAAATGGAGTTGTAGAACGAAAGAATAGGACTCTGCAAGAAATGGCCAGAACCATGATCAATGAAACCAATATGGCTAAGCATTTCTGGGCAGAAGCAATAAACACTGCATGCTATATTCAGAATAGAATCTCTATCAGACCTATTCTTAATAAGACTCCTTATGAATTGTGGAAGAATAAAAAGCCCAACATTTCATATTTCCATCCTTTTGGATGTGTATGCTTTATTCTGAACACTAAAGATCATCTTGGTAAGTTTGATTCCAAAGCACAAAAATGTTTCCTTCTTGGATATTCTGAACGCTCAAAAGGCTACAGAGTATACAATACTGAAACATTGATTGTGGAAGAATCAATCAATATCAGGTTTGATGATAAGCTTGGTTCTGAAAAACCAAAGCAGTTTGATAATTTTGCAGATTGTGATATTGATATATCAGAAGTTGTTGAGCCAAGAAGCAACGCATCAGAAGCAGAGCTTCTCAGAAGCAAAGAATATGAAGATCAAGTATCAGCTTCTCTGGAGAATTTAAGCATTTCTGAAGAACCATCTGTCAGAAGATCATCCAGACTCATCTCTGGTCATTCAGAAGATGTCATTCTTGGAAAGAAGGATGATCCAATCAGAACAAGAGCATTCCTTAAGAACAATGCAGACTGTCAATTAGGCCTTGTATCTTTGATCGAGCCAACTTCTGTTGATCATGCTCTAGAAGATCCAGACTGGATAATTGCTATGCAAGAAGAACTGAATCAGTTTACAAGAAATGATGTTTGGGATCTTGTTCCTAGACCAGATGGATTCAATATAATAGGTACAAAATGGGTCTTCAGAAACAAGCCCAGAATGAGAAGATGAGAAGTTCTTATGTATGGGTATCTTCTGAAATGAAATTTTTTTTAAGAAGTTCTGATTGAAATCAATTAGAAATTGTGATTCTGTTATTACTAACGTTTCATTGTCTAAGTTGATTCAGAATCTTTTTAAAAGCAAAACAGCTGTAACTGGCTATCCAGATGGTAAACACGTGTTCACTATTCCTGGACAAGCGTGCGTGCAGTTGAGGGGACGTCTACTTAGGTAACTGTGCAAATCACGTCTTTTGTCATTATTATCTCTCCTCACGTCACGTAACATTAAATGTTTTTCATCATTTACTCTCTTTCAGTTTTCTTTTTATATTCTTCAAACGTTTCTTTTCCCTCTTATATTTCTCTCACTTTGCATTCAGTTTCTTTTTCGTTCTCTCTCTTTGCATTCATATCATAAACCCTAGCAGTTTCCAATATCTGCAACTTCATCATGAATCCATCGTCAAGCTCTGGGAATCAAGATAATGATCGGAAACAAAAGAGAAAGGCAACTGCTGAACCAGAAACCAAACCAAAAAGAGTAAGGATCACCTATGACCCTCTCAAAGTGAACCCGTTTGAAGCTATGATGTCTGGAAATTACTCTAGACGTGTGTATCAACCCCTTGACGGTACCCCTCAATCACCTCCCTCTTCACAGACCTCCACCACCTCTTCCTCCTCATTCATCCTCTCGGAACCACTTTCTTCACCATCTGATATCTCCTCTCCTTCAACCCATCCATCAGATATTTCTTCATCTCTCTCACACCCTTTTCCCACCAGAACACCTAATCCCTATAGTGTTGTTTTTCCCGACTCCAGGTTCACTGTCAACCCTCCAACCCCTACCACTCAATCATTTCTGGAGCTTTTACATTCTGATGTAAATGGCTGGTTGGAGATTCTGGGTGCTGTTCACCTTAACCATCTGGATGAGTATGCTACAAGCAACCTTTGGGATACCTTTCGTCAGGATTTTCTGGTTAGAGCTACAGACACTCAGAGAAGGATCATGTCTGAAGCTCCTGGTATTCGTGGTCTTCGGTTGGAAGTTGGTGAAAGCAGCTATCACCATTTCATCAGGAACAGAAGTGTTCTTGAGAAGAAGATACCTGCAGATGAGTTGAAAGAAGAAAATCTCTGCAGAGACATCGTGGTGTGGAAACCATGGTTTCCTGTGCTGACTGGAGATTTTCAGTGGCTGTTTAACTGGTTCAGAATGAACCCTTCTGAAAAAGCACCTCACATGGTCTTTCCAGTAGTGGTTTATCCTGCTGAAGTTGCTGGTCCTACTCCTCTAACAAACCTAGCAGCTATTCTTCAAGCGTTGGAAGTTGGAACTTCTGAGCTGCCTGAACCAGAATATGCTAAGGCTACTTCTGAGTCAGACTCAGATGAGGAAATGGAAGATGCACAAGCTGAAGATCTCCCAGAAGATCACCCTGCTGAGATTGCTGTCCCTTTTGGCAGAAATTCAGGTGCCTCTTCTTCTGGTGAAACCTCAGCTCTGATGGAGACCTTGGAAGCTCTTCATCAGAATCAAGCTATGCTGACTTCTCGTTTGGACGCGCAAGAAGTAGCCAATGTTGAGTTTCGCTCCTTCATGGCAAGGCAAGCTACAAGCACTGACGGGATTCATGATGTTCTGGCGCGGATTTTGCGTAGGCTAGGATCTTAGTCCTTTGGTCTGTGTAGTTTTCTTTCCTTGTTGCATCTGTTTTCCTGCATTCCTCTTTTGTAATCTTTCTTGTTGAAATCAATGAAAAGTTTCTTTGTTTTTACATTCCAGTGATTTTATTTGTCGTTTTATTCATCTCAATCTTTTGAATTATTCTTTTTGATGTTATGACAAAAAGGGGGAGAAGATAAATGATAAATGATTTGATTAATCTATCAGTTGCTGGGTAAAGCTCCCACACATTTACTAACAAGAACTGCAAGTTCTATATGGTTTAAGTGTTTTGCAGGTATAAAGAAGTGAAGAGAATCTTCAAAGCAAACACAAGAAGCAAGCTAAGTGCTGTCAAGCTTCAGAAATCAGAAGCAAGAAAGTAGAATGAATCAGAAGCACTGATAATAGAATTTGATCCATATTTGTCTATTTGCTCTGACAAAATTCTATTTGCTCTGATACATTATTTTAGCCTATATGGCTCTGATACATATCATGTGTTCGAATATACATTTTATGTTCTGACTCGTTCATGCTGACTTTTGTCGTTTAGTTTTTGTTCTGTAACATTTCAGGATGTAGAGATGCTCTGATGATGCTCTGGTACATTCAACAATGTTCTGATACAAATCTAGCATGAAGTGATGTTGGTAGAAATTCAAAGCTCTGGAGCTATCCGAGGGAAGCAGAAATCAGAAGCTGTGAATGTTCTAAAGATCCAGAAAACTCAAGTTCTGAAGCTGTCCTAAATGGAAGCAGAAATCAGAAGCTGTGAATGTTCTGAAGATCAAAGAAATTCAAGTTCTGAAGCTGTCCTAAATGGAAGCAGAAATCAGAAGCTGTGAATGTTCTGAAGATCAAAGAAATTCAAGTTCTGAAGCTGTCCTAGATGGAAGCAGGAATCAGAAGCTGTGAGTGTTCTAGGGATCTACAGAAATTCTAGTTCTGAAGCTGTCCAATGGAAGCAGAAGTCAGAGGCTATGAATTCTCTGAAGACAGAAGCTTATGTGATCGTCTCTACCGAAATAATCAGGGAAGTCTTTTATTAAAGTTCTTCGAGTATTTATTTCAGGGGGAGATTGTTAATCTCAGGGGGAGACATATTCATATGCTTATGCTATAGCTGTGTAATTTGTCTTTTGCCGTCTGCTCTTTCTGATCGCAAATTCATATCATTTATATATGTTTTTGTCATCATCAAAAAGGGGGAGATTGTTAGAACAAGATTTGTTCTGATCAATTATCTTAGTTTTGATGATAACAATAATATGAATTTTGCTTAAGATAATATGGTACTCTAATCCAATGCAATTTCCTTTTCAGGAAATATATAAAGAGTATGCATAATTCAGCGCTCAGAAGCTTTGTCTCAAAGGGTTCAGCATGCAACATCAGAACATGGTCTGGCAAGACATCAGAAGATGGTCGAAGCAGAATCAGAACATAGGTCTATGGAAGCATCAGAAGAACATGAGATCAGAAGCACTGAAGTTCTGATGGTATCACGCACAGAAGCACTTCAAGGTCAGAAGATCAGAAGATGCTTTGCACCAAGCTGTTTGACTCTGATGATATTCAAACGTTGTATTCACAAACATCAGATCAGAAGGAAGTACAAGTGGCAAGCTACGTTGACTGACAAAAGGAACGTTAAAAGCTATTAAAGGCAACGTCAGTAGACACAGCGTGAACAAGGCTCAAGGTAGTTGACAAAAGCGTATAACATTAAATGCGATGCTGTACGGAACACGCAAAGCATTAAATGCACTCAACGGTCATCTTCTCCAACGCCTATAAATATGAAGTTCTGATGAGAAGCAAGGTTAACGATTCTGAACAAAACAACTCATATTAACTTGCTGAAACACTGTTCTATTCAAAGCTCAGAATCTTCATCTTCATCAAAGCTCACTACATTGCTGTTGTAATATATTAGTGAGATTAAGCTTAAACGTTAAGAGAAATATCACAGTTTGTGATTATAGCTTTTAAGAAGCAATTGTAATACTCTTAGAATTGATTACATTAAGTTGTAAGGAACTAGAGTGATCGTGTGGATCAGAATACTCTAGGAAGTCTTAGAGGGTATCTAAGCAGGTTGTAACTAGAGTGATCGTGTGGATCAGAATACTCTAGAAAGTCTTAGAGGGTATCTAAGCGGTTGTTCCTGGAGTGATCAGTGTGTGATCAGTGTGTGATCAGAAGACTCTGGAAGACTTAGTTGCTGACTAAGTGGAGAACCATTGTAATCCGTGCGATTAGTGGATTAAATCCTCAGTTGAGGTAAATCATCTCTGCGGGGGTGGACTGGAGTAGTTTAGTTAACAACGAACCAGGATAAAAATAACTGTGCAATTTATTTTTATCTGTCAAGTTTTTAAAGCTACACTTATTCAAACCCCCCCCCCCCTTTCTAAGTGTTTTTCTATCCTTCAAGATGTGATGAATATTAAGCCATGAGAATAATCACTCACTATGTTGTGTGAACTTATGAAGAAGTGAATATGAAAGAGTGCAACATGATGGACAAATGACTTAAGACGGGTATTTAGAGTCGCGCAGCGAAAGTGTGATGTGGAGTAGTGTTATGAGTACTACTCGTGGGAAGTGAGTAATTAATACGTCAGGAGCCTACATAGAGAATATGTATTGATATATATGTTGGATTTAGAATCCAGTGGATGTAAGGATGTCGTGTCGAAGAATTATAACTCTTTTGAATAATTTCCGAGATGACGAACATGTTATTGTGGTAGTACGTAGTTAACGAGTATGTATTTGGCAAAGTTAAGATGAAGAGTTGATACTATATGATGCTATAATAATTTTATTTCGTTGTTAAGGTGATATTGTGGATTCCAGATATAATGAGAAATTATACTCTATGAAGGACGAAGTTGATTTAATTCTTAAAGAAGAGTGGGATTCAGTTTGAGCTATTATGTAAGTAGTGGTATATCGAGGCTGATGAGTGTGATTATAACTACTTGTGTGCACTCATTCCGATGGTTGGAATGTTTAATAGAGGAAGTAAATCAGGAATTGGTTTTTGTTGGATGCGAGTAAGGATTGCTAAGTGGTAAATTAGTACCATGTATGGTAAAGGAGGATTTTAAACGAATGAGTAGAGAGAGTTGGAATCGGGCAAAGCTAAGAAATCTAATTGGTATAGATGATTGTAATGAGTAACCAGAGTAGTATAGCGAAAGCGGAATGTAACATGTTGGATAATTGCTGGTGTGACTTGAGAGGAGTCAGATAGTTGAAATTCAATGATAGAGGAATATTGTTATTGAGTTTCTTGAAGGAAGCGATTGGTGAAAAGTGTAAGTATTATTTTATCGCTCTGATGGGAAAGTGTGTCTAAGGTTGGTAAGTTCGGTAGATGGTATGCATTACTGCAGTGTTGAGCAGGTGTGGTCATACCATGGATTGTGTAATTATATTATCCAGTTATTGGGCATATTGTATGGGTTGTACCACGACGTTTTATTGTTGTTAACCTTTTGGAGGTATAACGAGTAGTACACTTTTGGGTGGTCAAATGCGACATAAGAGCTGAGATTGAATGTGTGAGATGTGCTTCCTGTTGGTTATATCAGATGGATTTTTGAGGATCGATTGATGGAAATGTTACCTGGGAACTAGAGAGTCAGATGAAAGACTCCTATCCGGAACTTTTCACTTGAAGTATGTTTTCGAGGACCAAAACTCTTTTAGTGGGGGAGAGTTGTAACACCTGTCATACCCCAATTTTTGACCCTAAGATCATACATCATTTGTATCTCAATCATTAATCAAGATCACAATCTAGAGATTTCATTTTTCGGTGTTATGTTCGCTTCGTCTTTGAGGGGAACTATCAAGCACCTAATTTTCTTTAATTTGTTTTATACTAACCAAAATCCAAAAATATGCATTTTGTTTCCTTTGTTTGTGTTTTGCAGGAAAAAGATCGGGCAAAATCAAAACAGTGCGAGAAAAGGAATTTTTGAAAATTTCACTATGGAAATCGATTTACCCATATAGGAAATCGATTTCCCTGGACGAAATTTGAAAAAAAAGAGGGAAGCATGACAACATTTTGGCACCAATCACATTTTATTTGATCATTTTTGTCATTTTACCAATTTTCCACCTCATCAAAATTAACCCCTTCATTAAACCCACTTAAACCTCATTTTACCATTTTTACCATTTAAATACCAATTAACCACAAATTAATTACCAAACACAAAAAGACCAATTTTCCAGTACTCTTGCTCCAATTCTATAAATAGAGACCTCTACTCTCTCATTTCTCAAGCTTTGATAGCCAAAAAAGTTCTTGCAAATTCATTTCTCAAGCTTTGAGAGCCAACAAACCCCTTGCAATTTCTCTCCTCATCCTTACCAAATTCACCAAAGCTCTTTTTCTTTCATGAAGTTTGTGAGTCACATCTTGAACCTCACAAACTTTGAGCTAAACCACCATCCATTTCGCTCTTTTTTCTTCAATTGTTGAGAGATCAAGATTTGTGTTGGTGATTCTTGAAGTAGATCTAAGTTTTGTTCAAGATTTGGTAATTTTCTTCATCCTTTTTCATCTATCATAATGTGATTCTTTTGTGCTTGTGTGTGATGCATCTTTGATGCTATATTGGTCCTATTTGATGGTGAATTGATGGAAAATTCGTGCTCCAATTAATGTGTGATCATAAGGTGTTTGTATGTTTGCTTAAGTCAAGTTTTATGCCTCCTAATGCTGATTTTTTGAATGCTGCGTGCAGGAAATCGATTTCCCTCTGTAGGAAATCGATTTCCACCTTATTTTTTTTCAAAATTTGAACTCTGCACTCAGGAAATCGATTTCCTATAGAGGTAAATCGATTTCCAGTGAGGCAGAATGCTTTTTCTTGCCTTTTTATGCTTGTTTTGGCTTCCTTCTTCCTCCACTTCATTAATATCATTGGATCTAGGATGTTGATAGGTTTGAAATGACCAAATCCATAATATTAGATGAATGATATTAATGATAGTGTGAGTTGATTATCTTTTATGCATTTTATTCCTTCTTCCTCTACTTCATTAATATCATTGGATCTAGGATGTTGATAGGTTTGAAATGACCAAATCCATAATATTAGATTAATGATATTAATGATAGTGTGATTTGATTATCTTTTATGATTTCATTCTTCTTCTCCTTTTTCTTTTGATCGATGAAAGTCTTAATACTTTGAGAATTCTTATGGATTCTTAGTAAAGACTAGATCGTTACCTATTTTCTTTTCGTGCGGTATTGCTTTAGGAGAATGATCTACATATCATTTCTCTCACATGCATTAGCACATAAAGTATTGACCGGCCTCGTTGTAGGGTGATTTCTACATAAATCACTTGGCGATCTGCTTAACATAGCGCAATATTTCGTGTCCCGAATCAAAAAGATCAAATATGGAAGAGAATTGTATGCGGTTGATTTAAGACTTATGGAGGTTTATCGTGTAGTCGCTATGATTTTATCAAGCTTCTGATAAATGTCCATTGAATTTAAATCCGAGAACATCCTTCACTCACCATCGATCTTCATTACTAACTTTGATAACATACTTGACAAGTTTCAAGATGGTTATCTTTAACATCTAACAATTGACTTTAATTTCCGCAATTTATTATACCGCTCTTTACTTCTCGCTTTATCGCTTTATTTTATCATTTCATCATATTTACATTCCGCTATTTTCTCTTTGTCCATTTGGACGTTTATATTCCGCTATTTTCCCTTTGTCCATTTGAACACTTTGTTTATGTTTTCGCTATTTTCTTTTTGTCCACTTGGACCATACTTTACTTTTATGCTAAAACACTAATAAACAACAAAAATCTAAAAAACGCTTAAGGCTCTTTCTTGGACTATCGGTTACTATTCTGGGGATTTTGGAGATTTGGACTTATGGACTTAGTACCTCTGGACCCTTATTATGTTGTTACTCTGTCATTATTCTGTCTGTCTGGCATTGGATTGTTGTCTATTTGTGCATGCAGGTATTTCCTTGAAAGCCCATGATGGTTAATTCCAAGGCATTGATATAAGGATTTTACCCGAAAACAGCCGTTACTCTGCCCAATTTCTGTCAGAATTTTAATGTGCTTAATGCAAAGTGGTGCTAAAGATAATAAGTTCATCTGGATCCCCAAGTGATAATGTGTTGGTTTAGTGTCGATATACCAAAGGATGGGAAATCTACCTTGACTCATAATGTCAAGTGTTGGCTTCTTATTTCGGTTAGACTGTTCTTTTCCTTAGCTTTTATTTTACGCAATAGGATAGCCTCTTCATCTCCTCCCATTCTTAAATTTTCAAAATCTTCTCCCTTTTTCCAAAATATTCTTATGTTTGCAAACCTTTTCAAAACCGTTTCTTTAAAAAATATCTTTTGCCCTTAGTGGCCCTTTTTCTTCAAAAGTTTAGACACTGTTAATTGTCGAAACGAGTGGTTATACCCCACGATTTTGAAATTGATTGATATAATGAGATCTTTTCCGCGTGAGAGAGCTAGTGGCATACTCGTTGATTTTATCCGAGTTGGAGCCTTTCTTTCATTTGCGATGCAAAGAACTCATTTGTTCTCATGCACAAGATCAATTGCTGAGTATTTCTCTCCGACGACGATAAAGTGTTTATTCGGTTTTTAAAACCTTTTCCCTTTTAAGCGAAACTACATTAGCTCTTACTCCTCCATTGCACCGAGGAGGTATGTAGGCACAAGGCTTAATGTCTTGCCGAGCTTATTTTAAAAATAAAACAAACAGTTTTTAGCACACACGACACAGATTTTCAAAAAGGTTCCTATGGAATACCACAGATATGAGGGATGCTTAAAACCTTCCCCTTGTATAATCAACACCCGAACCTGAGTTCTCTTCCTTGTTTTAAAAACAACTTTGGGTTTTTTCGTTCTTTTCCCTTTTCCTTTGGAAACAATAAAGCGCGGTGGCGACTTTCACTGAAATATTGAGTCGAGTCAATTTAATGGCTTCGATCTCAGATTTTCCCCGCTACAGAAAAAATGGCGACTTCACTGGGGATCCAGTTTTTAAGTGTGTTAAGCCTATTTTTGTTTATCTGTGTGTTTTATTTGTATATATTATTGTGTGCTTTGTTTGTTTATTTTCTTTTTTCTTTTTGGTGCTCGATGGTTCCTCTGTGATGAGATAAAGTCCTAACCCGGACTTTCGTGAGTAACTTGAGATACGAGGTGGTAAGACCAATAGTTGCATGTCAGGAGCAATCCTTAACATGAGCATCATATGGTGGAACCCCAATCAGTGGAGGCCTCATGGAAGGTAGTAGATGTTGTTACGAACTATCTTAAGAACGCTATTACTTTCAATAGTGAGTGTCCGTAGAAGCTGAATGGCCTATAGCCCTTTTAACCCATCTAAGCCTTTTTAGGATGTAGCGAAGAAACAAGATCAAGTACCAATTCGAGCTTGTTGTCATGCGATGCTACACTCAGACGAGGTCTTTTTAGGCATATTATTGGCGTCCATGAGCAATTGTGCGTGCCGGTAATATCCGATAGAAGATTGAAAACTCTGGGAACCTTTGTAGAACCCGTTCGGCAGGTACAAAATTCCCTTGTACATACCTTTGTGGGTGGTTCTTAACCTTGACTCCATGCTCGTGACGTCGAACCTTTGAA
Source organism: Vicia villosa (assembly GCF_029867415.1). Taxonomy (NCBI): domain Eukaryota; kingdom Viridiplantae; phylum Streptophyta; class Magnoliopsida; order Fabales; family Fabaceae; genus Vicia; species Vicia villosa. Next base: position 44,175,922 of record NC_081184.1, read on the forward strand.
CTTTGTTCTTGCGACCATGTGTGATCTTGATTGTGATTGATGCATAAACCATTCATCCATGCATTCATTTGATTTCCAAGGAAATCATAGGTCTTTCTTTGTAAACATTATAAGTTTCATCAAACTCAATGGATCTTGGGTGTCGATGAGGTGAAAACCTTAATCCACCATAATGGATGATTGATCTTGATGATAACTTGATCAATGCTTTGATCCAATATAGGATTTACATCCTTCATGTTTTGATGTTTACAAGTTAATAACTTGAATTCCTTGAAAATCAAATAAATAAAAAGAGACAACAACAATTGCATCATTTGCATACATACATCCAGGTTGTCCAGAAAACTTATCCTTGTCTGTCTCCATCTTCAGAGTTTGTCTGTCTACCGTCAAGCTGATTCCTCCACACAAGTACGAAACTAGAGCCAACGTCAGATTGAGAATGGAATACCAAGAGCAACACAATGCATAGGTCAAAATGGAAATTGATGAGTTGAAGTCAGGCATGACCAAGCTCACTGAGATGCTGCAAGTTTTGATTGCTAGAGGAGAACCGCCTCAGAAGACTGTCATTGTTGAAGTCTCAAGTGCTGATGTTGACCCACAACCTACTCAACAACCACCTTCTACATGGCCTGAGTTTAGTTTGCCACCTGGTTACACTCCTCCCTATGAGAAGACTCCTGGTATTGGTCAATCTCCACAACTTGTGATTGGTCAAACTTCAAATCCAGTGTTTCATGCTCCTGTCTTCACTGAATCTCAGCCTATTGTGCGCTCAGCCTACTTATGTGAATCCTCTGTTTGAATATCAAGCTGCTCATTCCCAGAATGGAAGTCAAGGAGATGCTGGAGACATTGAAGATGTCAAAGAGCAGTATCAGACTTTAGAAAAGCGCCTGAGAGCCATGGAAGGAAATGATTACTTTGGGGTTACTGCTAAGAATATGTGTCTGGTTTCCAACTTTGTCATGCCTGAAAAATTCAAGACTCCTGAGTTTGAGAAGTATAAGGGGAACAGTTGCCCAAGAAGCCATTTGACGATGTACTATCACAAAATGACTGCTTATACCCAGAATGATAAATTGCTTATCCGTTGCTTCCAGGATAGTTTGAGTGGAGCTTCGCTGAAATGGTATATGGGACTTGAGAGTAATCACATTCATTGCTTCCAAGATCTGACTGATGCTTTCATGAAGCAGTATAAGTATAATCTAGACATGGCACCTGATCACCGACAACTACAGAATGTGTCTCAGAAGGAGAAAGAATCCTTCAAAGAATACGCTCAACGCTGGAGAGAGCTAGCTTCTCAAGTGGAGCCACCTTTAGCTGAAAAGGAACTGACTGGCATATTTATGGATACTCTCTCACCTTTCTATTGGGAGAAGATGATTGGCAATGTATCTTCCAACTTCACAGACCTGGTAACCATTGGTCAGAGACTTGAAGAAGGAATCAAGAATGGGAAAGTTACTCATGTTGCTGAATCTTCTGGTGGATCGAAGAAACCTTATGGAAACCTCCACAAGAAGAAGGAGAATGAGACTAATGCTGTGTCAGATGACAGAAGGGGATCTTGTCGTAGACCTCAAAATGGGGATCAACCTCATGTAGCTGCTGTTGCTCCTGTGCGAGTTCAAGCTCCTCAACCTCAAGCTGCTAAACAAAATCAGATTCGTAATAGGATCAACTTTGATCCTATCCCCATGACTTATACGGAACTGTATCCTGCTTTGGTCCAGAAAGGTTTGATTACAACAAGAGCTATGCCGCCTCCTCGAAATTCTCTCCCTGATGGTTTCAGATCTGATCTTCATTGTCCTTTCGATCAAGGTGCAGCAGGCCATGATTTAGAAAGATGTTTCCCTCTGAAGGAAAAAGTTCAAGAGTTGGTGAGATCAAAGATGCTCTCTTTCAAGGATATGGGTCCCAATGTTGTCACTAATCCTTTGCCAGATCAAAGTGGCTAAAGACTGTTGCACCCCAAAATTTGCCCATCTAATCTTACTTCTAACTGGCTTAAGCTTCGTTTTCATATACATCATTTCATTAGGTCATATAACACAACATGCATGTTTAACTATTGAATTTCACGTAAGATCAAGGATCTTAGAAGTTAGGATTTCTTCATCACATAGGCTTGTCTTCAACAGAGATATCATTATTGGAATTTCATCTATGTTATTCATCACTCAGGGTATTTTCAAGTGACAAGAGTCACATCAAATTTTAGTTGGTTTCTATCTCATGACTATCATTCCTATCGTATTTCTTCACTCAAATATTGTAAGAAAGTGGTAAAGGATTGGAAAAGTGAAGTGCAGTTTCAAATAGGAAGGAACAGTACGAAAAGTTATTATTTGAAGTCAAATCTACATGAGAAGTCTATATATTCCAATTACAAAAGGCCATTACAAAATCCAAATACAATAGAAAAGCTTATGCTAAACTATGTTCCTCTTCATGCTTCAATATATTCCAAGATCCCTGCAACCTGCAACAATTAAATATCAGCATAAATAACCATGAGATCAAACCAACAATTGGCAGCATTCTATCACTAAAGCCGAGCCAGCCCTTGCACTTGACAGTTTCAGCCGCACGAAAGCAAGAATTCCGCAGAGGAAAAAAATCCAATAAGTTGCAACTTCTATCAATTAATTTGCAGCCAAAACAAAAGAATCCAGAATTCAAATGAGAAAAGCGCATCGGTTCGGCAACAAATAAGCAGTTCAGTACAAAAAATGCAACGAGTCAGAGTATTTATAAAAGTTCAGCAGGTTTATCAATCCTCAAAACCTAACAAATAAATGGAGCAAGTTCACTACCATACAATCCAGAAGCTCAACAGTTTCACAATTTTCCAACAGAGCCCTATTAATCCTCAAACTTCAGTGTTATAACTTCAACCAACTTCTTCTAACAGCACATAACTAACTTTGTAACATTTAACCTTTAACTAACTTCATGACCTCTTCCAACTTCCAAACAGAATCTTAACAAAAAAATTACTAACTTTCTAACAATAAAATTACTGACAGTTTTTTATTCAATCAAAACAGTTGGCCAATTTTATTAATTCAAACTAACAAAACTGACTCTTTCTATTTCTCTTACAACTAACTTATCCTAACTAATATCCTACCCGATTCAGTTACAAACCCCTAACCACCAAAAATCAGTTACAGCCCATAGCAACCTCTAACAGAATCATGTAACAGAAAAATTAGAGATGTGAACTAACCACACAATTCATCATCTTCACTTCTCTCTTCTGAACCCTCTATCACCATAGCCAAACCTTCAAACAACTTCATCAACTCTCTTCAATCATCAACAACCTTTAACAACAATCTTCAATCTCCATGCTTCAATCTTCACACTAAAACCTTCCATAATAATCTTCTTTCACATATCAATCTGCATCTTGTAAAGATTCTGCAAAAAGAAAATCGTAAAGAAAATGTGTTAGACTTCAACAACCATCATCATCGTCTCCATGGCATAGGTTCAACTTTCAATCTTCAATCAGTGGCAGCATCACATCATCGACGAAGAAGAAGAAGATAGAAGAAAGAGTAGAGCAAAAGGAGCTGCCGGGATTGAAAGAGCGTCGCGTTTATTTCGCGGTCACAGCTTAGAGCTCCCCAATCTTCTCCGCCAATCTTGATTTGGAGAGATGAAGGCGTCCACGGTGGCGTGTCTGAAGGTTAATCGGAGAAGAGAGTGAAATTCACCGCGCCGGTTGAGGGAGAGAACTCTGAGTTTCTCTGAGTTCACGATAGAACTCGAAGGTCACACATTTTGCCCTAATTTCCTCTTTTAATTATTTTCAATTAACATTAGTGCTAATCACATTTAATTAGGAATAATTGAGTTTAGTTAAGATTAATAGATGTATTAAGTTTAATCACATAATAAAAATCTGATAACAAATGAAACAAAAGTCTGAATTAGTCATTGGATCAGAATATGGATCAATTTACTTGGGCCTTGCTCCACGAATTTGCTTCTCACACCCCCTGAGGCCCAATGCTGCGCCATTTTTGGCTAAACACAATTCTACAACAAAAACAACTTTGGGCCAGACCTGGGCCCTGTGCCCCTATTACTCTTCACACCCATAATCCAGTTCACACCCCCCTGTTTCCATTATTAGAATTTAAGTTCTAATTAGAGTTTTATCATTTCTTTTGTACAATAAAAATACTGATTTTCTTCTATTAGTTTTCAGACTCTAATGCAATTTTTGACATAAAAAGATACAAAAAAAAATGCTAGTCTTAGGCTTAACAATTTAGGTTTTTTAGCATATTTTAGGCTTGAATTAGAAGTCTCTTTTGACATAAAAAATTCACAAAAATAATAGTACTTTTAATTCACTTTTGTGTTATATTTTAACTTGTTCTATTTCATGCTCTTGTACTATTTTCATGTATCCTACTTGTTGACTTCTAATTGTGATCTTTATTTTCATATTCTTTTATTCCTAACCTTAGGTAGAAACCATGATAACATTAGGTAGAAATTCCCCTCATACTTAGGCTAGTTTCTTTTCCTTTTCAACATTAAAACATCTAATAAATATCAAAATAAAATCCCTTTAAATAATACCAAGAAAACACTTAAAAAACACTAATAAAAAAGTGAAAATCATTAAAAAGGGAATGGAAGCTTGAATCCCCCTTGCTTTGGGAATCATTCGAGTGCTTGGATCTCCCTTGCTTTAGGGAACCATTCGAGCGTAAGTTCCCAATTTCTAAAAAACACAAACCAAAGAGCAACTCGAGTCTCCCTTGCTTTAGGGTGCCACTTGAACGCTCAAACTCTTTTCTCTATCTCGCCTCCGAGGCATTCTTTAATCGGACACGTTATTTCCGCTCCATTCCCAGCTTAAGACTCCAGAGGTCGAGCAGCGGAGTGCGAATGTAACTTCGTCCACTAAAAAAACACAAAAACAAACAAAAACTAAAGAGCCGAACTACGGCGCTCTGATTCCTGAAAAGGATACGTAGGCATTAGGTCGCGGGGCCTAAGCGAGCACAACTAATTATAAACCTTATTTTCCCCGTGTTTCTTCTTCTTTCATTTGCATGCATGCCTTTAGCATTAAGCTTTAGATTTATACACCCTTTAGATAGCAATAAACATAGGTGGATACCATCGAGTACGGTGGGCGTGAGGGGTGCTAGTACCTTACCCTTGCGTAACTGACTCCCGTACCCTACCTCTGGTCGAAAGACCTCATTCTTATTCTTTTTAGGTTTGCTGACGTTCCTTTCCTTTTAGGATAGATATGTTAGTGGCGACTCTGTTGTTCATTTTTCGCGAGCGTGCGACAAAGACAAGTAAAGCCAGATAGTCTCCTAAAGCCAAGTGTTTCAGACGAGATAGCTCATCTTTGTTGCTGATTAGTCACTAGGCCTTGTTTCTATACTGTTTGTATTTCCTTCATTGTATTGTTTGCTTTCAAACTTTGATTGTTTTTGAATGGTGATTTTAATTAAATGAGCATTGCATATTTTGAATTCATTCACATCCACTGTGTTTATGTTTATACCATCTTTTACAAAAACTTTTTCTTCCATTTGCTTTCTCTATCAAACTTGTGTTTTATGCAAAGATTGGAGGGAGGATGATGACAACGAAATACCCAAGTTGTTGAACTGTATGCTTTCAAATAAAACTTTGCTGATGATGTACAGGCATTGTTTCAATTCCTAAACACTGGAGAAATAAGGAAGTTAATCCCTCGTCAACCCCTCTAAGCCTTCGAAGTTGGTGTTTCTTTCTGTACAAAAAAAACCCGCATTTAACCTGGGGCAGGGTAGTTCTCAGTTAATTTGGCTGTGCATTCTATTTTAAGAGAATCATTCAGTACACCTTTCCATAAAGGTTTCAATCACAAGCTTTCCTCCGCATACATCAAAGAAATGTTGGAGATGTCAATCAAAAACCAATGATGGTTCATCAATCATTAAGCAAGGCAGTCACTGTCTTTCAAAAAAAATATATATATACAAAGAAAAGCCTGCTAAGTCAAAAATCCAAAAATGACTTAGGCAAAAATTAAGGCATCCCGCTGACTGTAAGTTCAAATATAAATAGTTCAAGCAAAAGTTAGGGATATCAAAAGAAAAAGATGAAAAAAAGAGAAGTCAATAAATTCCTCAAGCAACAAAATGTTGTGACTACAAAAAGGAAGAAGTGACTGCCATCTCAAAAATTCTCTTTGCTTGTGAGCTATCATCATTACAAAGGTGCAATTCCAGAAGCCTCTTGGAACCTGAATGCATAAGTTGAATTAACTGAGCTTAGGACTGAAGATCATCACGAAGGGGGTGGGTACAATCCAATTTTGAGCCTTATATCCTTTGTTTCTTAAATCGCGAACCTAGCCACGTTACAACCTTTAAAAGACCTAATTGAAGCAAGGTTTGTTTGAAAGCATACTACAACAAGGTTGCGTAAGCTGACTCCCATGAGATTTTCCAATCATTTGTTTTGATATCATGCCTTTGCTTTATCTTTCACTTTGAATGTCTTAACCTTTATGTTTTGACCAGTGATTCCATTTGCTTTACATCAATAATATCATTTCAATAATGACTTTGATTTCAAAAATATGTTTTGAGCATTGCATTAAAATTACCATTCTTGAATTAATATTTTATTTGCAAGTAAGCACTCATCTTTCAGGAAGTTCAAACAGTCGAGAAACTTGATCAGTGATCCTATCAGGGGCACGTTACTTCAAGATCCTGTTGTTCAGATGTTCATTTAAGATTTGTTGATCAGAACATCCTTTCAAGACTTATACTGGGGCAAGCCATCCCAACATGCATTTCAAGAATTGAAGCCATGATCAGGTCATCCCCAATACAGTTCAACTAAAGCCATGATCGGTTAACTTACAACAATCACTCAATCAGGGGCAATCTTCTTCAGCAATCCCCAAGCAGTTTTATCAGCCTTTCTCAAAGGATCATCGTTTTGATACAGTTACTGGTGTAATAGAAGTGTGTTTAAGCATCTTCTTCCCAAGCAGAGTTGGCAGAGTTCCCGTGTTGAGGAATCGAGTTCCTATCTTGCCTCACAAAAGAGTCTCCCTCAGTTGTCACAAACAATTGCATTGCATTGATCATATATCATGCATAGAAAAATTCAACATCATGCATTGAAACAAATTTCATATTCATTTGCATTTTCCGAGGTCCTGTTGCTATCAACATCTTCACCTTGAGATCAAAGTCCAACTTACTTGGCACCTATCCAAAACAGATACTTGTTTTTCTTGTCCGTCTATTGTTGTTGCTTGATATATCCTTTCTTCATTTAGGGCCATTCCTGGATGTTATGATTTCTCTCTCTTCTTTCAGTGTCATTCCTGGAAGATTTACACCATGTTTTATCTTGGTTCCCTTCAATCATGTTTTATCTTGATTGTCTCTGATCATGCTTTATCCTGATCGCTTACACCATGCTTTATCTTGTTTCCCTTCAATCATGTTTTATCTTGATTGCCTCCAATCATGCTTTATCCTGATCTCTTTCGACCATGTTTATCTTGGTTATCTAATCATGTTTTACCTTGATTGTCATTTGGTATTTTTTCAATCATGTTTTATCTTGATTGTCATTTGATGTTATCCAATCATGTTTTACATTGATTGTCATTTGATGTTATCCAATCATGTTTTACCTTGATTATCCCTTTATGACATCCAATCATGTTTTACCTTGATGGACCTGTGATGATTATCTGATCATGTTTTGCCTTGATTGTCATTCGATGTTTTTCAATCATATTTTACCTTGATTGTCATTTGATGTTATCCAATCATGTTTTACCTTGATTATCCCTTAATGACATCCAATCATGTTTTACCTTGATGGACCTGTGATGACTATCTGATCATGTTTTACCTTGATTGTCATTCGATGTTGCCCAATCACGTTTTACCTTGGTTGTCATTTGATGTTGTCCAATCATGTTTTTACCTTGATATTCATTTGATGTAGCCACATTCATGTAGGCCTCAGATATTCTCTTCTCGAAGTTCAATCATGTTTTATCTTGAAAGCTTCTGTCGAATGTTTCTTTCTTTTGTGAAGTCTAAGTGCCATTCCTGGATAACACATGCCTTTTCCCCAGTGGAATCCTTTCTTATCTCCCCAGTGGTGTTATACTTCTCTCAATTCCATAATCATACTTGATACATCCATTAGCATCACATTATAACTTAGGTTCAAAAATTGTGTGTTTTATATTTAAGTCTCTTCAATTACGTCGAGCTGAGGATTTTAACCCTCACATCTCCGGATAGAAGAAACTTAAATAGGGGCATCTGTCATACCCCAATTTTTGACCCTAAGATCATACATCATTTGCATCTCAATCATTAATCAAGATCACAATCTTGAGATTTCATTTTTCGGTGTTATGTTCGCTTCGTCTTTGAGGGGAACTATCAAGCACCTAATTTTCTTTAATTTGTTTATACTAACCAAAATCCAAAAATATGCATTTTGTTTCCAAAAACAGTGCAAGAAAAGGAATTTTTGATAATTTCACTATGGAAGTCGATTTACCCATATAGGAAATCGATTTCCCTGGACGAAATTTGAAAAAAAAGAGGGAAGCATGACACCATTTTGGCACCAATCACATTTTATTTGATCATTTTTGTGATTTTACCAATTTTCCACCTCATCAAAATTAACCCCTTCATTAAACCCACTTAAACCTCATTTTACCATTTTTACCATTTAAATACCAATTAACCACAAATTAATTACCAAACACAAAAAGACCAATTTGCCACTACTCTTGCTCCAATTCTATAAATAGAGACCTCTACTCTCTCATTTCTCAAGCTTTGATAGCCAAAAAAGTTCTTGCAAATTCATTTCTCAAGCTTTGAGAGCCAACAAACCCCTTGCAATTTCTCTCCTCATCATTACCAAATTCACCAAAGCTCTTTTTCTTTCATAAAGTTTGTGAGTCACATCTTGAACCTCACAAACTTTGAGCTAAACCACCATCCATTTCACTCTTTTTTTCTTCAATTGTTGAGAGATCAAGATTTGTGTTGGTGATTCTTGAAGTAGATCTAAGTTTTGTTCAAGATTTGGTAATTTTCTTCATCCTTTTTCATCTATCATAATGTGATTCTTTTGTGCTTGTGTGTGATGCATCTTTGATGCTATATTGGTCCTATTTGATGGTGAATTGATGGAAAATTCATGCTCCAATTGATGTGTGATCATAAGGTGTTTGTATGTTTGCTTAAGTCAAGTTTTATGCCTCCTAATGCTGATTTTTTGAATGCTGCGTGCAGGAAATCGATTTCCCTCTGTAGGAAATCGATTTCCACCATATTTTTTTTTCAAAATTTGAACTCTGCACTCAGGAAATCGATTTCCTACAGAGGTAAATCGATTTCCAGTGAGGCAGAATGCTTTTTCTTGCCTTTTTATGCTTGTTTTGGCTTCCTTCTTCCTCCACTTCATCAATATCATTGGATATAGGATGTTGATAGGTTTGAAATGACCAAATCCATAATATTAGATGAATGATATTAATGATAGTGTGAGTTGATTATCTTTTATGCATTTTATTCCTTCTTCCTCTACTTCATTAATATCATTGGATCTAGGATGTTGATAGGTTTGAAATGACCAAATCCATAATATTAGATGAATGATATTAATGATAGTGTGAGTTGATTATCTTTTATGATTTCATTCTTCTTCTCCTTTTTCTTTTGATCGATGAAAGTCTTAATACTTTGAGAACTCTTATGGATTCTTAGTAATGACTAGATCATTACCTAATTTCTTTTCGTGCGGTATTGCTTTCGGAGAATGATCTACATATCATTTCTCTCGCATGCATTAGCACATAAAGTTTTGACCGGCCTCGTTGTAGGGTGATTTCTACATAAATCACTTGGCGATCTGCTTAACATAGCGCAATATTTCGTGTCCTGAATCAAAAAGATCAAATATGGAAGAGAATTGTATGCGGTTGATTTAAGACTTATGGAGGTTTTTCGTGTAGTCGCTATGATTTTATCAAGCTTCTGATAAATGTCCATTGAATTTAAATCCGAGAACATCCTTCACTCACCATCGATCTTCATTACTAACTTTGATAACATACTTGACAAGTTTCAAGATGGTTATCTTTAACATCTAACAATTGACTTTAATTTCCGCAATTTATTATAACGCTCTTTACTTCTCGCTTTATCGCTTTATTTTATCATTTCATCATATTTACATTCCGCTATTTTCTCTTTGTCCATTTGGACGTTTATATTCTGCTATTTTCCCTTTGTCCATTTGGACACTATGTTTATGTTTCCGCTATTTTCTTTTTGTCCACTTGGACCATACTATACTTTTATGCTAAAACACTAATAAACAACAAAAATCTAAAAAATGCTTAAGGCTCTTTCTTGGACTATCGGTTACTATCCTGGGCATTTTGGAGATTTGGACTTATGGACTTAGTACCTCTAGACCCTTATTCTGTCTGTTTGTGCATGCAGTTATTTCCTTGAAAGCCCTTGATGGTTAATTCCAAGGCATTGATATAAGGATTTTACCCGAAAACAGCCGTTACTCTGCCCAATTTCCGTCAGAATTTTAATGTGCTTAATGCAAAGTGGTGCTAAAGATAATAAGTTCATCTGGATCCCCAAGTGATAATGTGTTTGTTTAGTATCGATATTCCAAAGGATGGGAAATCTACCTTGACTCATAATGTCAAGTGTTGGCTTCTTATTTCGGTTAGACCGCTCTTTTCCTTAGCTTTTATTTTACGCAATAGGATAGCCTCTTCATCTTCTCCCATTCTTAAATTTTAAAAATCTTCTCCCTTTTTCCAAAATATTCTTATGTTTGCAAACCTTTTCAAAACCTTTTCTTTAAAAAATATCTTTTGCCCTTAGTGGCCCTTTTTCTTCAAAAGTTGAGACACTTTTAATTGTCGAAACGAGTGGTTATACCCCACGATTTTGAAATTGATTGATATAATGAGATCTTTTCCGCGTGAGAGAGCTAGTGGCATACTCGTTGATTTTATCTGAGTTGGAGCCCTTCTTTCATTTGCGATGCAAAGAACTCATTTGTTCTCATGCTCAAGATTAATGGCTGAGTATTTCTCTCCGACGACGATAAAGTGTTTATTCGGTTTTTAAAACCTTTTCCCTTTTAAGCGGAACTACATTAGCTTTGACTTCTCCATTGCACCGAGGAGGTATGTAGGCACAAGGCTTAATGTCTTGCCGAGCTTATTTTAAAAATAAAACAAACCGTTTTTAGCACACACGACATAGATTTTTAAAAAGGTTCCTGTGGAATACCACAGATATGAGGGGTGCTTAAAACCTTCCCCTTGTATAATCAACACCCGAACCTGAGTTCTCTTCCTTGTTTTAAAAACAACTTTGGGTTTTTTCGTTCTTTTCCCTTTTCCTTTGGAAACAATAAAGCACGGTGGCGACTTTCACTGAAATATTGAGTCGAGTCAATATAATGGCTTCGATCTCAGATTTTCCCCGCTACAACACCCCATATTTTACATTTTATTAATTTAATGTGAGTTTAAATTAATTTCTTGGATTATTGGTATTTTAATTGGACTTAAGTTGGAGATTGTGTAAAATAAGCTATTGGGCCGAGTTGTGGTTAGTAATGGAGGGAGTGTGATTGGTAGGCCCTATTACTATAGCTATTTTGCTTTATTTTCATAAAATAAGAAAAAAAGAAAGAAATTGGAAATTAGAAGAAGAAAACCTAAGAGGAAGAAGGAGAGAGCTCATGGAGAAAAGAGATTTTCGTATTCATGGTGCAGCCCTCACAAAATGGGTCATAACTCTCTACTCGTAACTCCAAATCAGATAATTCTCGAAGATTCGGATTCTACACGAAATTTCCTTCGATTTGATATATTAATTCGTGTCAGGGAGGTTCTCGATAAGGGAGATAAGCGAGTTTGAAGATTGGGAATTCTTGCTGAAAGTGAAGAAATGGGCTTACGGGTTTGATGGAGAAGAAGGGGGAAAGTCCAGATTCTTGGCTAAGGTAAGGGGGGACTCTTTCGATTAACATCTATTATCGGGTTATGGATAATATGACTGATATAGATATATTATTTCATGTCAATTGAGTTGTATGATAGAGTTGGGATTTTGGGGATGTTTGTTGATAATTATCTGTTTTGATGAGTTTCCATGAATTTGGTGTTGTATGATGTTTGATGATGCATAATATATGTTATATGTTGTGTGGCTATTTTGTGGTGTTTGATCAACTTGAATCGATTTGGTCGAGGTTGAGGAATTTGGGATTCAGGTTCGTATGCTGTCAATTGCGATTGAGATCTCTGATTTTTGCAAATTCGCGCCGCGAAGGTAGGTTGGCACCGCGAAGGTAGGTTGGCGCCGCGAAGGTGTAGTTCCTTTCTCGTTTCGCGCCGCGAACCTTTGTTTGCGCCGCGAAGGCGTGTTTTCTATTCGTTGCGCGTCACGAAAAATGTGTGGCGCCGCGTGCTGCTAGTAAATTTTGAAAAGTTTAAAGATGCGTATCTTTTGAATCGTTGGCCTGTTTTAAGTGCCGTTTCGAGCAGGATGAAGTTTATGAAGTATTCTTTAATGTTAGGATAATGAAATGATCAGTAGCTCGAGATTATTTTTAAATCACAATTTTGCTTGTTTTGATGAATGTTGTGTTGTGGACATATATGATGAGATGTAACGATACAAGCTATGTTTAAAACATGTTTCCTATGATGACTTGTTTGTTGGTATGATGAATCCTATGAGATAGTTTTGTGATGAGGTGAGTATGATGTGAATATCTTTTCAGTTGGATGGATGACGTATTGTTGACATATATGATGAAATCTGACAATATAAGATGTTGTTTTGAAAAACATTATGATGTGATGATTTGTTGAGAATTATATGATGATGATTGCTTTGTTTTAGAATGATGTGGATACATGTATGTTCTTCCTTAATGATGATGATGATTGATGTGGATACATGTATGTTCTTTAATGATGATGATGATTATGATGATGATGATGATGATTGATTGTATTTGAATGATGCTAATGTATATAAACATACTTTGATGATGATGATGATGATGAAATGAGTATTTGATGATGTTACTCATAGACTTGACGATGGTATAAGTATGTTCATGTATGTTTGCATTCATTCATATTCATTGATGATGTTGTATCCATGATGATGTGTTGGATCAGTAAAGGGCATGATTCCTATTGTGTGGAATCTGTGCTGGCAGGGCCGTATCTTGAGGATGTTAGATCGGTCATGGGTTATTCCCATTTGATGATGTTGGTACCACATGCATTGTGTCAGTTTCATTCATATGCATGACTTTTATAACATGATTGGATGTATTCCAGTGTTATAAATATTGATGATGTGTTGGTTGATTGTTTGTGATGATGAAACTTGTTTGAATGTCTGTTTATGAAACAATTGGGTGAATGATGTAACTATGATGTGTTATTATTTATGATTCAATAACATTTGTTAATTTGAATGAGACTCACCCTTACTGTTGACATTTCAGATTGGCGAGTAGCGGCTTTTGGCTTTGGTGAGGATAGCTCATGGGCCATTTTGTTTAAGTATAGCGTCGGTGTCATGCTCTGATATTGTAACACTGGGGAACGCTAGTTTAGAGTCTATGATGTTACTCCATTGTGTTGTTATTGTATTAATTTTGTGGGATATTGCATAGATGATGTTATGCTTATCCGTATGATGAATATTCCGTTGTGTAAAAAACATGATTTTGTTAAATTGATGATTCATTCCTAAGTGAAGCATGACAATTGATTTATGATAAATTGTTTTAAATTGAATTGTGGCACCCTTGTTTTCATGTTTTACTCTGAATTATTTTATTAATTTCCGCGGGGTTTAGAAGGGTGTTACATTGCACACACTCACCTCTAGGGTTTCTCCTCTTCTGCTGCCTTCGAATAATAGTCAAGTCCCTCGAATGTGAGGATACCTTAGCATACACTGCCTACGATTCAAAATCATCATAGTCCCTTCGGAAAAAATATCATAGTCCCTTCGAGTTGCCTACGATAAAATGATCTCGTCCCTCGAGTTGCCTACGATAAATGATGATAGTCCATTCGATTGCTAAGGTGTCCTTACTGGTTGCCTTTATGACTATTTACATCTCATAGGACTTCCTACCCTCTTTATGGTATGGATAGCCCCTGTGACGATTCGATGACCCGCACATCCAATGTATAGGACTACCTGCCCTTATATTGTATGGATAGTACTATCGCTCAAGGGAAGTCTTTAGAATAGGAAAGACCTTAAAAAATCATAGGGTAGGTACTCTTAAGTGCTTTCTCACAAAAAATCAAATGCTTTTCACACACCCGTTTTTTAACATTTGGTTGCTGTGTGGTGTCATTAAGCATTAATTTGCCCTTAGAACCTTAGTTGAACTTGACTTTGGCCTTTTAGAAAGTAGCGAGATGCTGAACTGGACTGGACTTTCAGGACGTTTTCGGTCGGTGAATTCGATTGCTGAACTGAAATGATGCCTTTGATAAAGGTCATTGATATGAGCTCCCTAGAACCCGATCTTTATCTAGGACAGGTTGAACCAACTAAAACTTCAGTGGGGAGGGTACTTACCTATGGACTCCATACAAGCCTTTAAACCTAAGTACACTTGTGTGACTTGCTTGTGTGCTGCTAACCCTTTGATTTCCTTCCAGGTTTTGTTGTAGGACTTGGTTGCCTTTACTATCTTACGCTCAAGGAGTGGCAGTTTTGTTTGTTGAGATTGTGGCAACCTCTCTATGTGTGCTTTTAGTATCAAGAGGTCATCTGTTGATCGTTTCTGAAGGAGATAAGTTATTAGGCAAGGGTCTGTTAAAGAAAGGGATGAAACTTGTGGAAAATATTGGTAGTACAAATGTCAGGCACAATGTTATGACATTCTACTTATGGTGTAAGTATTTATTGTAAGGAACAAATTTGCTATAGTGAGTGTGTTCAGCATGATTGTTGAACAGAGGGTGCGGCTCTTGAAGATATGAAGATGAGTCTTATATTTTCCATTCATCATTTCAAGCTTATGGACTTAGTACCTCTTGGTTAAAAATACTTTAAACATCATGAAGAAAATGTGATACTTTTGTCAGCTATTTGTGAATGGTTCAAACTAACCATGTGCAACTTGTAACCACGATTCCTTATCAACATTGATGAGGTAGTTGTGTGTCTAACAGTCTCAAGGTGTTCAGAACAACAGAAGTCTAAGTCTATGACTAATGAGTAAGTAGGGAGTCTGTTAATTGGTCCAAAAGATGCTATGTCATAATCTTTTACGGAATCTTGAGCTATGTGCTTAAAGGGAAGAAAAGTGACAATGTCTGACACGATGTCATGACATGTTTAAAGACATTGAATCTTCTGAGTCAAACAAGGAAATCTGACTTGAAGTTTATCTACAGATCAGTGTTCGGTGTAAAGTACAATCAATGACTATGCATGCACTGGTAATTCAATATAACTCCTATTAGAAAAACAGTCAAAAACTGCTTTGGAAAGAGTAATTTCTTTTGGAATTGTTTCCTAATTAACCGTTTCACAATTGAACAAGAACAAAGACCATCGTTATTTCCTATAATCTCCTATGGCTATATAATAGCATCTCCATGAATTGTAGAAATCAAACTCTCTCAAAATGTCATTCGTATGCGTTCTTGTGAATCGTGTCTGGGTTTGGTATTGTGATGGGTTGCTGTACCAAAACCTCTTCAGAAAAAGAAAAACACTGGTTGGGGATGTTGATGGTCTCTACCTTGGGTTTTTCTGCAATAACAAAAAAGATGTTCCATTATATACAACCTTCAGTATAGGAATCATTTTCGTTGTGATTTGTGATCTCAGTTATGAACACAATTGTGATTTGTGTTCTGAGTTACAAGGAATAACGGCAAGAATCCAGTCTTGGTTTCCTTGAAAACTCGAGCTAGGAGTGGATTTCTGTATACAGACAATAGGTATCTCCTAGGATTAACCGTTAATATTCAATTGCAATTTATGACATAGGTTCGATCTTTGTCATATTATGGCTAAAAAGGGGGAGAGATACTAATGCTGATTTTGCTACGGGAAGCAAACATGACCAAGTCCTTGTTGTCTAGAAAGTTGAAGTTGCTGTTGATTGTTAAAAGAATCGTTTTAGCCAAAATAAGCCAAACGGGGAGATTGTTGATGCTCTGTCTGTTCTGTATTATTGTCTAATGTTTGGCTAAAACATATAATAGCAGCAAATGGTCTAATTGTTAATCTTGCAAGTTTAAAAAGAACAAAACAGGTACAAGCAAGATGTTAAATGGAATGTCATGACATCAACTCATGACATCGCGCCTGCAGAATTTGAAGGAAGATTCAGATTGTACTTAACAGATACAGGATATTCGCAGAATATTTTGTAATCCTATGTGGCGCAAATTTAAAGGTCAAAAGAATAATTGAAGAATCAGATTAGAAGATTGAAGAATCAGGAAGAATCAAATTAGAAGATTAAAGATTCAGTAGTTTCTAATTTAGAAGATAAATTAGGAAACTCATGATTAAAAGACCTTATTTGTAACACCAAGGAGTGCTGCGATTTGTAAGCCCAAGTCCTATTGGGATCAGGTTATAAATAGGAAACTTTGTAACCTAGTTTTATATAGAAAACCTTGTTTAGAAATGATGTAGTCATTAGGGTTTCTATAGGTAGACCACCCAAGTTGTGGGATGGCTGCCATGTCCTTCTCGAGACCTGTAGGTTAGAGAAGTGATTGTCCTCACTCGAAACCTGTAGGTAAGAGTTGAGTATTGTATTCTTGATCGAAGCTGTGAAGCAAGATCAAGTTATTGTTCATTGTTAATTGTGTAAATAGTTGTTGCTGGGTTGTAGCAGTTAGGTATCACTAGGAAATGAGCAGAGGTTCTCTTATCTTGGATGGAGTTCTGAGATAATGGTTGCATTGGGTACTGACTAGGTAAACAAGAGGTTGTTTATCTGTAAACCTGAGGTTGTTTACATAAAATAGTACTACTGATAGTGAAATCTTCTTCCTGGCTTGTCAGCCCCTAGAGTAGGTAGGTAGACTGAACTGGGTTAATAATTAACTGTGTTATTTATCTTCTGCATTGGTTGTTCAATTATGAATGTTATGACATTGTTTATAAAATCAGGTTCAGAAGTGTTAGCTGGTCCTAAATATCCCTAATGGAAGTCAGAGCTTTTTGTAGTTCGATGAACTAATTAGGGAAATGAATTTATTTTGGGTGCCTTGTTTAAAGCTCAAGGTCGAAGCTTGAATTAAATCTCTGTTTACAGGAAAGAGACATGAAGTCATCTTTACAGAGAGGTATTTCTACTATTCCACCACAAACATTTGAAGTGACAGAAAAGCGGGGTTCGTTTCATAAGAGAGGGACCTTACTTGTGTGTGTGCAAGTATGCTAGTCGCGGTCTCTTGAATGAGAAAAGATTCTCAACCAGTTTAGGAAAAGGAAACAAGTCTGGGTGTGTATTCCTCAGAGCATGCCTTTCAGAATCCTAAATGGGAGAATGTTTGAAATTGAAATGAAAATGTTTGTATTTTTTAATATGGTGAAATAGTAGAAATATCTCTCTATAGAGATAAATCTGTCTATCTACTGTATGAAAGATTTGAATTTGACTGGCTTGTATGAGGCCCAAGCTTGAGGCTTAAAAGAGTTTTGATTGATCCTGGGAGATGACTCCAATAGGGATTGACTTTTGACTGAATGAATTTGTGTTTTGTATGAATCCCAGAATTGTGGCTGACTCTAGTTGGAGAGTGTTTATTTTATTTGATTGAAAGGTTCATTTAGTGTTCTGTACGAAGCCTAGAATTGTGGCTGACTCTACCTAGGGAGACATTGTTTTCTTCCTTGTACAAAGCCCAAGGTTGTGGTTGACTTAGTGGGAAAAAGATCCCAAGGGTTGTGAATCTTTTGACACAGGGAATGGTGTTTATCTGCCTTGTACAAAGCCAAGGTTATGGCTACTTATGATGGGGAAGGACTCACTGTGGAGACTCTATCATCTGCCTTGTACAAAGCCCAAGGTTGAGCCTGACTATGAATGGGGGAAGATCTACCAGTTTGGGATCTTTTGACTCAAAGGGGAATATCTGCCTTGTATAAAGCCCAAGGTTGAGGCTAAATTTGTGGAGGGTTACTCTGCTGTGAAGAGATTGAAGGTTGACCATACTGAGGATTTTGCTTTTATTAAGTAGGGATTGATGCATGAAAGCCGAGGTTTGAAGGTTGACCTTACTGGGAATTTGTTTGAGTGATTGAGACTGACCCAGGGTTGACTCTACCGGGGATTTTTGATGGTTTGAATGATGGATGATGGAAGCTAACCCTTTCCAGGGAATTTATGGAATGAAAGTATTGATTTGGAAGATAACCCTTTCCAGGGAATTTTATGAAATGAATTATTGGGTAGCACTCCATTGAAATGAAAGGAATGAAAGGAATGATTTATACTTCTTGTTTAAAGCCCAAGATTAAGGCTTACATGACTGAGGAAATTCCAGATGTGGAATCTAGACTCTACTAAGGAGAAGACTTATTAAGGTTGAAGATATGGGTGACAGAGACTGTCCGTGTCTCTCATTCTAAAAGGTGAACTCAATACTGAGATTGAGACATTATTGGCTTATTGAAGTCTGGTTTGAAGAATGGAAGAATCTCACCAGGGTAGGCTAAAAGGTGACTAAAGACCTGTTCCTATGTTTATAAGAAACCTGATGGGTCCTTGTATACAAGCTTAAGAGAAAGCTGCGAATATGCTTTTAAGAAGCCCGTGGGTCCTTGTATTATAAACCCAATATGAGGCTAATCGAGGTTCATTTAGGGTCCTTGTTATAGCACAAGAGAAAGCTATGTTGGCTTTGAACTTATTTTGGCTCTAAGCAAATGGGTAAGAGGTTTCACCAGTGTAGCAACCTGCCCTAAAAATTAAAGATTTAGAGTCACCACCTATTCTACCAGAGAAAATAGGAAACCCCGCGTAGTTAAGAGATAGGGGTAAGATTATTATAATCAGGTCGAGGGAAGGTGTTAGGCACCCTCAACCCTTTTCCTAAGGTTTTGAGTTAAGGTAAAGGTTTATGGCAAAAATTATTAAGATTCAATAGCTAAAGGAATGAAAAGGGTGAATGGTAAAATTCGAACCTGATGAAAATTTTGAGGAAGGGGACTCGCCTTGTTGCCAAGTGCCTACGTATCTCCTTAGGGAGAATCAGAGTCAACGTAGTTCGGGGCAGGGTTGTACGCCTTTGAATTTGATATGATATGGTTTGAAGGTATTTTGAGTTACCTATCGTGGTTCTTGAAATGCGAAGTTCGCAAGGTATTTTGAATTACCTTATCGTAGTTGTTTTGAAAATCGCAATATGAAAATCCGTAGTTTGGAGGAGTGTTTTAAATGGCGTACAACCCTGGTTTTAATTTTTACTATTAATCGCAATGATCAATAGGTTTAGTCACCATAATTAATAGATTAGTAGAGAATTGCTGGCAATTCTAATCGATTGATTCGATTATCACTTTTAGCAAATGGATGTATTTTAATTATTTAATTTTTTTTATCCCTCATAATCAATAGCTTTGATTAAAAATAATAACGAATTTTTAAGGAGGAAATGCTAATCATCGTAACCAATAGATTTGATTAAAACCATTTAGCAAAATAAGTTTATTCGAATTATATTTGATTAAAGAATTTAACGACCGATTATTACCCATCGCGACCAATAGATTTAGTCGAAACGGATAATAAATTAAATCCTAACACTTTGGCCAAACGGCTAATGGGATTGGGCAAACCCTAATGCATTAATAAGCTTTCCTAAGGTTTTTGTGATTTTCAAATTTAAATTAATTAAATAATTAAGTCGAATAATCGGGAGGATAATCCTAAATATTTGTAGCCTTAATCCTAATTATATTATTCTAACCCTAATTTAAAAAATAAATTGTATACATATTAATACATATTTAATTAAACAATTATATAAATAACACATAAATAATATAAAAAATAAAATAAAAGAAAACCTGGGTAGTAATTCTGTGCAGCAACACGTTGATGGATCATGGTGAACCTCATGCTTTATACGCGTTAGATCTGATCTGTGCATGATCCAATGGCTGCTGAATTGAAGGCGCATGGTAAACTCTGTGGGTGATGCGCAGGAGATCTGTAGCAAGTGTTCGTTGAAAAAAATTACAACAGGACCAGGGATCGAACCCTGGACCCTTGGCTGAACACCAACGCGCTTGCCACTCTCACCAAACGCTTCAACTGTTGGAATAATGTAAACATAACAAATTATATAAAAATATTATAATTAAACAGAAAAGGGCGCGCGTTTTGAATGAGCCAATTGTCAGGTGACACGCCTTCATCTTCAAGTTCAGGATCTGCAACTCTCTCTTTTATTTGCTACGAATCTGCCATGAATTTGTGGCAACTCCATCCGTATCGAACTTAACCTTCAGTCACAAAACCACATACACACACCAAAATTCCAAACCAAGACTATGGTTGCGATCGCCTTAGCCATACGAACTCAATGACACCTGCGTTAAGTCCCGATTCTTCCTAAATCAAGAATCCCTAATTTAAAAGGAGTAAACCCTAACATGGTGATATGTTATACATGTGTTCCACAGTCAAATTAACAATCTAGAAAGATTCAGTGCGTCATAACAAACCAATATATACGTTCAAAACATGATTATGTCTGGTGAATTAACGGAATCGTCTCTTGAAAGAAACACACAAACCGAGGGCTATGGAGGGCTATTCTGGGTGCTCCAACTTTGGAGAATGAATGGAACACATTCAATGAGATCCCAGGAAACGTATGAACTTTCAAAACACCTTGAATCGGTCCCTCTCTCCAAAAACAATTTTTGCTTCTCCTTGAGTTTTTCTTTAAGAATTGGTTCGGATTTTTTTTTGAGGCAGCAATCCCCCCTTTTGATCATTAGGTTTCATATATATATGTAGTAGCAACATTAGGTTAAACAAATTCAATCAAATCTTCATATTTTTGGAGATTGTAATTTGATTGAATTATGATTATGGAACTTTCCAAAATAAGCCAATTCCAATATTTCTCACCCCAAATCCTCATTGCACGAATTTGCCTTGTATCTAAGGTATAAATGTGATTGGATATAGTTGGGATAAGGAGCCAAATCAAATATTTAGTTTTTATTTGATTTATTTGAGTTTAATTACTTTTTTAAATAAAAATTCACTAAAAATAAAATAAAAATCCCATGGGCGTGGCCTTGAATTTGGAGGTTCTTAGTAACCTTGTAATTAAGTTTGGATCATAACAAGATAGGCCCATTTGCAAAAAAAATCCATTTTGAACCACTTTTGTTCACATTTCGCCTTCAAAAATTGCCCGATTTTGACAAGGCATATCTCCCTCAATTTTTAAGATATGAAAGAGTTCTAGGACTTTTTGGAAACATCAAGATGTCCTCTATAAGCCACTTTGGAACATATTTTTCATTTGGAGATTTTATCTTGATGATATAGCCTTTGAGAAAAAACTGCTTTCGGTTGACTTTTGAAAAGGACCCATAATCTTTTGTACCATATCTCCCAAATGAATCATTTCTGGCCTTGGCTTGTGAGAGACAAAGTTGTAGAGGATTCAATTACCTTCAAAATAGGCTTTGAGTGAGAAATTTCTGATACTCCATGTAGAAGTTATGGCCAGTCAAAGTTGAGTTGACTTTCTCCCGAAAAACCCTAATTTGAACCTTTTGATTTTGTTCATTTCTGAGTTTTTATTAATGGATCATGATCAATATTTGATCAAATGATGTATATAACCTCACATACTTGATGTTGACCAAAAATCTTGAAGTTTGACTGTATTTTGACTATAGTTGACTTTTAAGTCAACATAGTCGATTATTGATCATCTGAGCCATTGAGTGGGCACTCCTTGGAATTGAACTTTGACTTTTGACATGGAGATGCTTTGATACATATGTGACACCTTGAGATCCATTTGAGGCCTCAGAGATTCAAAATCCTTTGGTAAAATGCAAACCCTAATTTTTGAATAGGAGAGAGTGCTTTTGAGAAAACCCTTGAACCTTGAGTCATTGAAGATGAAATGAGGAGGGAAAATTTTGGGGTATGACAACCAGGTATAATTCCTCTTGGGTGGATGTGCCCTATTTTTGTTCTAAGGGTTTTTTCAAGATGTTTCACCGGGAATAATTCATCTTGAGGTTTGAACTAAGGAATTCTAATTAGGAAAAAGCCTTCACCGGGAAGACATTCTCAATACTAGGCCATAGTCCTATAATATATATACAGTTTAATTGTCCTAAGGTTGTTCTCAGACGGAGTTCTAAACAGTGTATATACAGTTTATATTTGACAGGAATTTAAATGAAAGTTGTAAATCTAAGCTGTAAAGCCTAACCTGGATGAAGAGGAAGCATTTGAAAGATGTATGTACAAAGCTTTACCATCAGCTTGGTTGTTTATTTTTAACAGTTGAATTGTTTATTGAAAATAGCTGAAATGTTTTGTTTTGAAAATAGAAGTGAAGATGGACACTAGGTCACATAGGTATATGAAGAGTTTCACCGGGAATAATGCCCTTCAATACCGAGAAGAAAGTTTTGAAAATAGATGGGAAGTTTTCTGTTTAAAGATGATTTGAAAACAAACTATGAAAAGAAAAGGTGTTGGGTCTTACACTCTATTAGAGGCCCAAAGATTTATTTAATCTTTATGAGAACAGTTGAAGATTTTTGCTGGATGATGCAAGGCTTTGTTGTTTGAAAACCTTGATCGTCTGTTTATTTTAGAGACTAAAACAGTTTTGAATTTTTGACAAAAGTTAACTTAATCAAGAAAACTATATTTAAGGTATTTTAAAAAACCTAAAAATATGTCATTTTAAACCTAATAAAAAGTGTCAAATAAATAATATTTTTTATGATTTTTTGGTTTGTTCATCAAATAGATATATTAAATGATAAGTGTGTGAAAAATCAAAAGAAAATGATTTAATTTGATGGGTAAATTAATTATGTGAAGTTGTAAAGAAATTAAGTGAGAAAAGTGGTAAAAAAATGGTTTTGTCTCCACCAAGGCTTGAACCCATGCCCTTGTGACCATCATACAAAACATGGCCAACTGAGCTACACGCTCAGTGTGACAATAGAAGGGTTTCGTTTTTATATGTGCAAATCAGAAAATACTTTGGAAAATAAAATAAAAAGGTCTGAGGGGGGGATCGAACCCCAGACCTTATGGCAAGAGAAGTGGGAAGCGCATGTGACCTAGTGAGCTAAACAATGTATTCGTTTATTATACGCCTTGCATTCAAAATATATTAAACTTGCCCTGAATATTTGAAAATGGCGCCACCACCATCTTTGTCTTCAACCTCAAGCTCATGGAATTTTGAAATTCCAACTCTCTCATTTCTCAGCCAAATTGAATAATGTAAACATCAAACATGTTCTAAATTCATTCACAATTCCAGATATGTAACCAACATAAACTTATATTAACTACATCTACTGAATAAACTAAAATACGTGAAGAACCCTAAACTTTAAAAATAAAATTAAATGATGATGCTGAGGAATAAATGCATGAGGATAGAGGGCTTTTAACCCTCTGATGATTGTGAACAAGTGTACATTGAGTTTTGACACAAATATTGCGTGAATTAAAGAGCTCACGTTTTAAAACTTACCTCTGAAAATGAAGCTCGATGGCTATGGTGGATGATCCTCAGAGGGAATGGATGATTGCAAAAGCTTCCTGGGACTTTGCTGAAGTTTTCTGGGCATTTACTTCACTTGGAAATCCTCTGAATTATTCTACTCGATCCTTCTTGCTTGAGCTTCAAATAGAAATGGAAGATGGTGATTCTACACTTACATATGAGCTGCGACCATGTGGATAGCTTCACTACACCTTAAGGAATGTGTCCAAATGCTTGGACTTGTTTGACACCCTCTGAATTGTTCTACATACCTCCAACTGACTTTGCTCCAAATTGAAAGTGAAGATGGTGTTCCTTCACTTCCAGAAGTGTCCCAGGTGCTTGGATCACTTCTAATGAACCTCCTTGAGATGTTAGAAGGTTTAATTTCCAAGGAAAAGCTTTGGTTTGAAGAACTCGATGCTTCTTGCCAAAGATCCTTAGAAAATAATAAGCTTGAGAGTAAGAAGGAGAAATCAAGAATTGGAGTTGCTTTGGTGTGAATTATATGGAGGAGAGCACTTGTATTTATAGGCAAAGAGCTCTGTACAGATTGAAGAGAGTGAGATTTCTTAGTGTGGTAGTTTTGGTTTCTTGAACATGAAGAAATTCAAAGAATATCCCAAATGTGATGTTGGCAATTTCGAGCAAGCACCCTAGCCATTGATCTTTTCTGATCTTAGGAAACAATTCTGATGCAGAATGGCTTCTGATTGGCTTAGAAGAAGATTCCATTTGGTGAATCATCATTTGCCATAAATTCCTAAATGTAATGATTACATAATCACATGTTTTTGTTTTCTTGAATATTCTCCAATCTTTGTTCAACGATGCAATTGATTCAGTCCTATCCCTTATGATGTTTCTGAAGTTTAGAGGCACCAATTAGTGTGGGCTTTTGCATAAAAATGACCAAACCAAAATTGGTCATGACTTGTAATTTCACTTCATGAGCCTAACTTTGAACAAGCATAACTCTTAGCTCAAAATGAATTTGGAGAAGTTTGAACACAATTTG
Source organism: Vicia villosa (assembly GCF_029867415.1). Classification (NCBI taxonomy): domain Eukaryota; kingdom Viridiplantae; phylum Streptophyta; class Magnoliopsida; order Fabales; family Fabaceae; genus Vicia; species Vicia villosa. Next base: position 44,200,836 of record NC_081184.1, read on the forward strand.
GAAAGCCCTTGATATGTAATTCAATTCCTTAGTTTGGAGTTTCCTCAAAATCATTTGGGAAATTTGTGAAAAATGGGCCTGAAGTTGGAAGAAAATTTGGTTAAAAAACACTTAGAATTTTACTAAGTGTTTATGACCTATAACTTTCAAAACTTATATCCCTCAAATGATTGATCTTTAGCAAAAAGATCCAATGTGAAGAGTTGTTTTATTTTACAAGTTCTACAACTTTCATGTTGGGAGATGTTTGAGTGTGTAAGCAATATTTTGAGTTCCCAAAATACCCTTGAAAAACCCTAATTTTGACTTTTGTTGACTTTTTGATCCTTGATGGATTTTCTTGATTTTCTTTGGTCAAATGACTTTAATAAGCATATGTGGATGATACTGATCCTTAAAAGTTATGGTTTGATCCAAAATCTTAAAAGGCAAAGGTGAAATCTCAAAATGAAATGAGATATTGGACTTTTGTGATGAACCAAGTCCTCCTTTTTAAATGAATGAAATGAACGGATTTTATTGAAGTATTGAGGGTCTTGGAATCATAGTTTGAGTTGTGGAGCCATGTCCTGATTAAAATTCAACTGTTTATGTGAATTAGGTCAAAAACCCTAATTGTATACCAGATGGAATTGATGAATGTTGCGTATTAATTGAAGTACAATGCCCATTGGATATTGACATAGGGATCATTTAAGGGTGATTGAACACTTTGAGTGATGCCCTGGAGCTTTTTAGGGCTTCCCAGATGTGGGACCTGACTTTAGTCCTTGAAGGGTTCAAAACCCTAGTTTGGTGACCTGAGCAAACCTGAGTCTTGATGACTGATGTCTGATCATCATAGGTGGATGAATGAATCAATTTGAGTCATATGATTGTATTAGAGGTTATTTCCTTATTGATTGATCCTTTGCCTGAGCTTCTTGTCCTTGGACACCCTAGATGAGTACTAGGTGTCATACCCCAAAATTTGCCCATCTCATTTCCCTATTCAAGCTTATACTAAAGTTCAAGGCTCAAGGACACACTCTCCTAAAACAATGGCTCAATAAATTAGGGTTTCAAATTCTCTAAAGAAAATCAATGGTTCAAGGTCTCCAAGGGATCTCATATGGCTTATAATGTTTCAAATTATCTCTATGGCAAGGTACAAGCTTCAATTCCAAGGATTGACCACTCAATTGCTCAGAAAGTCAACAGTCGACTAGTTTGACCTAAAAGTCAACTGTGGTCATAGTACAGTCAAAACTCCTGATTTTTTATAAACAACCTTATTTTGAAGTATCATTCATCATTTGATCAAGGATTGATCATGATTCATCAAGAAAAGATCAGAAATCAACAAATTCAAAAGTTTCTAAATTAGGGTTTCATAGGAGAAAGTCAACTGAACTTTGACCAGCCATAACTTTCACATGGACATCAGAAATTTCCCATTCAAAGCTCATTTTGAAGGAAATTGAATTCTATACAATTTTGTCTCTCACAAGCCAAGTCTAAAAATGCTTCATTTAAGAGAAATGGATCAAAAGATTATAGGTCCTTTTTGAAAATCAACCAAAAGCAGTTTTTTGTCAAAGCCAATATCATCAAGATAAAATCCTCAAATGAAACAAAGCTTCCAAAGTGGCTTATATAGGATATCTTGAGGTTTCCAAAAAGTCCTAGAACTCCTCCATATCTTAAATATTGAGGGAGATATGCCCTGTCAAAGTTGGGCAATTTCAAAGGGAAAAATGTGAAGGAAAAGGCTTCAAAATGGATTTCTTTGCAAAGAGGCCCAATATTTTATGATCCAATCTTGCTATACAAGTCATCTAGAAGCTCCAATCTCTATGCCACGAATTTTTTAATATTATTTGATTTTTATATGAATTTTTAATCATTTAAAAATGATGATTAATTCATATAAATCATGTGAAATTCAAATATTCAATTAGAGATCTTATTTGAATCAAATTTAATTGCCACATCACACTCCAAATTGATACAATTTCGTGCAAATCAAGTATTGGCAAGATTACATTGAAAATTGGCCTATTTTAGAAGTTTTTGCAAATCAAATTTTCCAACATTGAAATTCATGATTCAAAGAGATTTGGTCCAAGACTAGTGACCTAAATCCTTCTCCTATAAGTACATAACTTGAACAAACCCTAGTGGACGAATTTTTCTGCAGATAAGAACCCTAGCCCAAGCTCTAAAGTTCAAGGAAATCTCAAACTTGAATTCTGAACTACAGGCCAACCACCAAGAGCCTCATGGTTTGCTATTCTTTCTTTCTTCGATTCGCATAATACAAGCATCCATAGTCAAATCCAATTGCATATACCTGTTTTACGTGATGTACTGAACAATTCTGGAAGTTTAATTACGTTTTTGTGTCGGAATGAGGAAGATGCCATGTTAGGGTTCAAGCTCTTGAAATTGGGGCTTTTGAAACCACATAAAATTAGGCCAAGACGCAGGTACCATTGAATTCAAGGGCTCTGGACGATCGTATCCATGTGCTTGCGACACATTTTTGTTTCGTTTTGGGTGTTCTATGTTTTTCACAGGTGTAAAAGGTATGGACCTTTTATAGCGTTTCAGAAAAAACCTTGTAAAAGCGTGTTCTGCAACTTCCCAAGGAAGGAGACGATGCGCTGGCAGCTTCTCGTTGGCCGGTTTGAAAGAAAAAGGTGCGCCTGGATTTAAGGAATGCCTTGGATCCAGTGCGTTGAAGCCTTATGCATATCATGTGCATTCCCCGTTCCAGCCCTCAGATCACCATCCAATCTCATCCAACGCACCAGAGCCTGCTTGCCCACCATAGACCTTCACTACCATGCCACACATGATCCTACGCTAAGCTTCCTAATTTTTTATATGTTTATACTATTTCTTATATGTTATTTATTTGTTTTATTTAATATAATTCTTTTTAAATATCTTTTTAAACTAAAACTTCTTCTAAATTTCTTTTTTCATAAAAACACTTATTTTGAAATTTTTTATTAAATGATTAATTTGATTTAATTGGTAATAATAATTCTTATTTGATTTAAATAATTAAATGATTAATTTAATTTAGTTGTTTAATTGTTTAATTAGGTTAGTATTTTTATTAATTAATCAAATTACTTATTAGGTTAGATAATTTAATCGAAAACATTTTTTTGCCGATTTAATTAATTAGGTTGAAAACCAGTAATTAATAAATTTGGTTTTTATTTATTTTATTAACCATGGTTAACTTGTGCCCTAAATCAGGGTTTACGAGGTTTGTCGTTAGATCATTCATGCACTAAAAATTCTTTTCTTTGTGCAAATTTTCAGGGTTAATCAGAGATCTTTCAGACACGCGCCATACCAATCGAAAAGCTAAGTTCTAAATATTTTCTTATTTAAATATCATTTTACTATTATTTTTTTCCTTACGACTTAAATTAGGGTTTGCTTCAACCGTCAATGAATTACTCCTACACTCACCCCTTTATTGTTCCTTCATTGATTTTCAGGGTTAACCAACCGATTAAAGCTCAAACCTTCGGTAACCCTAAACTCGTTCTTATTTAATTTCTCCGGTATTATTACTTGTGTTAAACCTATTGCTTTATTGGGTTATATTATTGCTTCTCCCCTACCCCATGGCTATATATTTTGTAACTGCTCCTGGTTTGTATTGTTTGGCCTTGAAGGCACTTAAACTGTTATGCATTATATTATAATTGCGTGGTTAGTAATTTAGGGCGTGAAAACCTCGAATGAATTTAGAGTAATTAATTACAAGATAATTATCTGAATTGAATCACGTGATTATGCACCCACACCCCTTTTGTGGTAATCCCTTTTGTTGCCTGTTGCCTGTTGCCTTGTTGCCTTTTCAGTGCAGAATAGTCAAGTCCCTCGGATACGAGGACGCCTCATTAATGTTGCCATCAGTTCATTCTCATCACAAAAGATCATAAGTCCCTACGATGCTACCTTCGATTTTATGATCTCGTCCCTCGAAGTTGCCTACAAATGATGTGATAGTCCCTTTCGATTGCTGAGGTGTCCTCTTGGTTGCCTAATAATGACTATTATTATCCTTCCCTTAGATTATCTGCCCTCTTCATGGCAGGGATAGTCTTGTGGCGAACGATAATTTCGATGACCCTTCAAACTCCAAATAAAAGGACTTCCTACCCTCCTATGGTATGGATAGCCCTGGAAGGCTAAAAGAACTCTTTTACAATGTTAAGGTAATTATCTCCTAATTGCTAGCTCTGGTTTAAATCCTTTTCTACTCTTTTTTGCAAAACCCATCAAAAAGCTACGCTTATTTACAAGCTAACGTCTTATTTCATTTCTAAACTTTTGAAAACTAAAGGAGCTAAGCAATTAAGAGCTCATGGAAAACCATGGATGCAAAGGGTGCCTTAAACCTTCCCTTTGTATAAATTACCCCCCGAACTCAAGATTTCTTTTAAAAGGTTTTTCTGTTCTTTTAGCCTTTCTTTAATTTGGATATAATAAAAGTCGGTGGCGACTCTTTCTTACCGCGACATTTCTTTAAAGTCAGTTCACCGTATTACACTAGGTAAACAAGTGACTGTTCTGGGTATTTGTCTGGAGATGTGACATCTCAGGGGAGGTCAAAATTAGGGTATGACAGTTTTATAATATAAAATAGAGAAATGGGCAGTGGCCGATTTTATTTTAAAACTAGATTTAATTGCCTTGGTGAAATGATCACTGAGCACATGTGGTTTTGTGAATATGACAATGTATTGGTAGGGTAACGGAAAAAATGTGATTGCTGTTTTGATTGTCGTGATAAATGTGTGAATGATTGAATGATGCGGAGATATATGCATACTTGTTGGTGATGCTAATGGTGATTTATGGTGAGACGATGTATTTCATCAGATCGGTGATGTGTACGTATGTCATATGTGTGCATTCATTCATAAATCATTTTAATAACTGAATCCCAATGATTTTTGGATTAGTGGTGGGCATAATTTCCATTGTATGGAATTGGAGCCGGTAGGGCCGTATCTCGGTGATGTTTAGATCAATCAGGTGGATTGATTCCACAGCTTATTGGTAACACATGCATAGTGTCAGTTGGTTCATATGCATTTTTTTCATAACATGATTGAATGAATTTCAGTGTTATGTTGGGTGATGTATTTGTTGTGGTTGATGAATGACAATTGAAAATCTGAATATATTGCAAATTGGGTGAATAATATATTATGATGTTTTGTTGCTTATGAATGCATAATATTTATTAATTGTGAATGAGACTCACCCTTACATGTTGACATTTTCAAATTAAAGAGTAGCAGCTTATTTACTTTGGTGAGGATAGCTCGTAGAGTTGATCCAGTCGTTGGGCCGTGTCGGTGATGCTTTGGTCATGTAACATTGGGAACGGTAGATTTAAAGTTTAATTTTGTTACACTCTATTTTGTTTGGTTGGATTATCTTCCGTTGGAATTATTTGGAAGATGTCTAATTATTCCGCTGTGATAAACATGATAACGTTTTTTGGTGAACGTTCCCATTAAAGCATGACATAAAACTAAAATTGGTTTATTTGTTTTATTTAATTGTGGCACCCTTGTTTTTATGTTTTACTCTGGTTATTTTATTAATTGCCTCGGGGTTTAGAAGGGTGTGTAGCGGTGAAATTGGTGAGACTAGAGTCATGAGAAGACTTAGCTCATTTTAAACAGAGTCGCCACCGCGCTTAATTGTTTCTAAAAAGGAATGGTTGAAAGAGCGAATAAAACCCACAGAAGCTTTTAAAATCAAAACTATTAAACTTATCATAGATCTAGCTACGGAGGGTTTGTTATACAAAGGGAAGGTTTTAAGCACCCCTCATATCCATGTTACTCCATGTGAACCTCTTTGTTTTAGGTTATTATCTTTTGTTATACATGCCTTTTTTGAAAATCATATGTGAAAAACTTGTTTGAAATAGAGGGTGGGGATGGGAAGAGAAGTTTTTGAAAGTGAGCTCGATAAGATATCGTATCTTAGGCCTACATACCCCTTAGGTGCAATAGAGAAGTCAGAGCTTCTGTAGTTCCTCTATTAAAAAGAAAAAAGGGGGAGGCAATGTGGCCAAAATATTTTTGGGTTTCAGCTTTAAAATACTCACAAGTTTTTTAAAAGGAGGGTTAAGCTTTAAAATACTTAACAAGTTTAAAAGGGGATTAGGCTTTAAAATACCTAATAAGTTTAAAAGGTTAAGCTTTAAAATACTTAACAAATTTAAAAGGGAATTAGGATTTAAAATACCTAATAATTTAAAAGGTTAAGCTTTAAAATACTTAACAGATTTTAAAATAAATAAAAAAGACCAAGCTTTAAAATACAAGGTCAATGCGTTAGAAGAAGTTTCAACGGGAATAATTCTTCTCTTAACACCAAGGTTTCAAAACAAAAGACCTAGCTTTAACAATACAAAGATCAATGGACTAAGAATAGTTTCACCGGGAATAATTCTACTCTTAGTACCAAGGTTTAAAAAACAAAGGGTTTGGTTAAGCTTTAACAATACAAAACCATAAACAAGTGAAAAGCTTTAAAATACTTAACACAAAAGTAAAAAAGATTAGAAAAGTGTTTGAGTACCTTTGACAATTTAGTCAATATCATTCCCATCCTTTTGGATAAAACAACAAACTGAAGTAATTAACAATAAACACCTCAAGTGTGTGTGTGTGTGTGTGTGTGATATCATGTGGCACAAGAACAAACAAGTGAGTATGATAATCAATAAGAGATATGGATGTATCTAAACTCTTGGATTCAAACTCATGTATGAATGATGAATGGTTAGTATGATGCATAAACATGGGGTTAGATAAACAAAACATATAAGAGATGATAATTAAATAACAATTAAGTGCAAAGCATGGATTAAAAGAAATCAACAAGTATGTACAAAGAAACATGGATAAGCAAAGATCAAGATGTTGCAAAAAAAATTTGGTTAGGGTTTTAAACCTAAGGTTTTCCAAATTAGGGTTTTCAAATTAGGGTTTTAAAATAAACTAACCTAAATGATTTTAATTGTTAATTACCAATTTCTTTAAGAAAAATGGTCTAAGGGTGCGTGAAGAAGTCAAAGACATTCTATTCTAACCCTAAACAAGTATTTACAAAATTATACTAAGTCACTTTAGAAAAATATTCAAAAGAAATTGATTTTTAGTTGATTTTCTTTTAACATAAAAGACATGTTATTGATTTAATTTTTAAATGATTATGAAATAAATACTTATGGGATTTTTTAACATGGTATGAAAATACAAAAAATAAATAAATCACACAAAAAAGAAGGGATTAAAAAGATTAATTTACCTATTTTTTATAATTTTCCAAAGTTTAATAAAAAAGTGAAATAATACAAGTGATAAAAAAGTAGGGCTGGCCGTTGGAGGAATTGAACTCAGGACCTTCACTTTACCAGCTCAAAACAAGACCACTGGGCCAAGCGCCAGTTGGTGATCTTAAGGCCCATTCAATTGTCAAAGTATAAAAACAAGCTAGAAAAAATTGAAAATAAAAGAAATAAAAAGGTATGGGGGGAGGGGAATTCGAACCCCAGACCTGTAGGTCAAGAGCGCGCTAGGTACAAGGGAGATTGCCAATTGTGCTGAAACGATGAAGTCATTTGGGATATTCTCAAAACAGCACATGAAGGCACGTCCAAGGTAAAAATGTTGAGACTTCAAATTCTTACCACTAAGTTTGAAAATCTCAAGATGAAAGAGGATGAAACCATTTATGAATTCTACATGAATGTCCGAGAGATTTCAAACAACTCACCAGCCTTAGGAGAGAAATGATTGAAGAAAAACTGGTAAGGAAGATCCTCAGATCACTGCCTAAGCGATTTGATATGAAGGTAATTGCCATAGAAGAAGCTCAAGACATCAGCAACATGAAGCTGGACGAACTTATTGGTTCTCTACAAACCTTTGAGTCAAGCATCTGTGAGCCTGTTGAAAAGAAAAACAAAAGCATTGCTTTTGTCACCAACACAGGTGATAATTCCAAAGAGAGCAATGGTGAAAGTGATGAGAATTTATCAGACGCCATAGCCATGCTTGGAAAACAATTCAATAGACTTATTAAAAGAGTTGATCAGAAAACCAAACCCAATGTCAAGAACACTTCCAATAACAACAGTCAGACCTATGACTCAAGCAAAAGATTCAAAGCTGAGGAGAAGCCCAATCTATTGAAAGGGGTTCAATGTCATGGATGTGAAGGATACGGACACATTAGAGCTAAATGTCCTACCTACCACAAGGAGCAAAAGAAAGGACTGACTGTTACTTGGTTTGATGAAGATTCAGATTCAAAAGAAGAAACTGCAAGACATGTCGCAGTTTCAACAAGAATCTATGAATCTGATGATGATTCCAGTGATGATGAGCTAACCTTTGATGAACTAGCTGCCTCGTACATGAAGTTGTGTATGAAGAATGCTTAAGTCTTCAAACAAGTAGAGAAGCAAGAGATAATTATAAGATAGCTAGAAACTAAGAAGAATAAACTCTTGCAACCATAGACTCCCTTAGTAGTGAAGTAAGCATGTTGAACTACAAACTTGATCAAATGACCAAGTCATTCAAAATGCTGAACAACGGATCTGATACTCTAGAAGAACTTCTGGAATCTAGACAAAGAGCTGGAGACATGTCTGGAGTGGGATTTGGGGCTAAAGAGGAACTCATCTCTGGTTTCAGGAGAGCAAAGTCCGAGACCTGTGTTGTAACACCCTTCTAATACCCCGCATAATATTAAACAATAATCTGAGTAAAACATGAAAAGGGCATTACAACTTCCACATAATTAAAATAATATTCATGTCATGCCATAAAAAGGAACGTTAAACTCAATATCATTCAGATCGTCATGTTAACACAGCGGAAATATATTTAACATCTGAACAATGCAACATCCAAAGTCATAGACTTAAAACACCACCATAATAAAATACTGAAATAAAAAGAGTTCCACAAATAACTCTAAACAACGTCCCCAGTGTTACACGATTAGAGCATGACACAGACCCAACTGACTCTAACGAACTACTTGACGAGCTAATCCTCACCAAGTACGAGAGCTACTCCTCAATCTGAAAAATAACAACAGTAAGGGTGAGTCTCATTCACATTTAACTAATGTTATAAGATATAGATAATAAAATATTATTTCACATGCCATTCACCCAATCACAGTTACGATCAGATTCAAATCATACAATAGTAAGCAAACAACCAAATCAACACATATTATAACATTGGACAATCTTCCATTCATGTTATAATAGCACAAACAGCCTAATGCAATGCAACTACATGCATGTGGTACCAAAATCTGGGATAACCCAACTCACCGACCCACCATCATCAAGGATACGGTAACACCCACTCACTAATTCCACACAATGGGAATTAGCTACCACTGATCCACCATCGTCAAGGACCAGCCACAAAATGATTATGAATGCATGCATCAACCATAACATGCTCGTCACCCACATAAATCGACCAATGTCATAATCATTAATAAAACACATATTTCACGCCACAATACATGTATAATAAACATCGGTTAGACAATGTATTGGTAGGGTAACGGAAAAAATGTGATTGCTGTTTTGATTGTCGTGATAAATGTGTGAATGATTGAATGATGCGGAGATATATGCATACTTGTTGGTGATGCTAATGGTGATTTATGGTGAGACGATGTATTTCATCAGATCGGTGATGTGTACGTATGTCATATGTGTGCATTCATTCATAAATCATTTTAATAACTGAATCCCAATGATTTTTGGATTAGTGGTGGGCATAATTTCCATTGTATGGAATTGGAGCCGGTAGGGCCGTATCTCGGTGATGTTTAGATCAATCAGGTGGATTGATTCCACAGCTTATTGGTAACACATGCATAGTGTCAGTTGGTTCATATGCATTTTTTTCATAACATGATTGAATGAATTTCAGTGTTATGTTGGGTGATGTATTTGTTGTGGTTGATGAATGACAATTGAAAATCTGAATATATTGCAAATTGGGTGAATAATATATTATGATGTTTTGTTGCTTATGAATGCATAATATTTATTAATTGTGAATGAGACTCACCCTTACATGTTGACATTTTCAGATTAAAGAGTAGCAGCTTATTTACTTTGGTGAGGATAGCTCGTAGAGTTGATCCAGTCGTTGGGCCGTGTCGGTGATGCTTTGGTCATGTAACATTGGGAACGGTAGATTTAGAGTTTAATTTTGTTACACTCTATTTTGTTTGGTTGGATTATCTTCCGTTGGAATTATTTGGAAGATGTCTAATTATTCCGCTGTGATAAACATGATAATGTTTTTTGGTGAACGTTCCCATTAAAGCATGACATAAAACTAAAATTGGTTTATTTGTTTTATTTAATTGTGGCACCCTTGTTTTTATGTTTTACTCTGGTTATTTTATTAATTGCCTCGGGGTTTAGAAGGGTGTGTAGCGGTGAAATTGGTGAGACTAGAGTCATGAGAAGACTTAGCTCATTTTAAACAGAGTCGCCACCGCGCTTAATTGTTTCTAAAAAGGAATGGTTGAAAGAGCGAATAAAACCCACAGAAGCTTTTAAAATCAAAACTATTAAACTTATCATAGATCTAGCTACGGAGGGTTTGTTATACAAAGGGAAGGTTTTAAGCACCCCTCATATCCATGTTACTCCATGGGAACCTCTTTGTTTTAGGTTATTATCTTTTGTTATACATGCCTTTTTTGAAAATCATATGTGAAAAACTTGTTTGAAATAGAGGGTGGGGATGGGAAGAGAAGTTTTTGAAAGTGAGCTCGATAAGATATCGTATCTTAGGCCTACATACCCCTTAGGTGCAATAGAGAAGTCAGAGCTTCTGTAGTTCCTCTATTAAAAAGAAAAAAGGGGGAGGCAATGTGGCCAAAATATTTTTGGGTTTCAGCTTTAAAATACTCACAAGTTTTTTAAAAGGAGGGTTAAGCTTTAAAATACTTAACAAGTTTAAAAGGGGATTAGGCTTTAAAATACCTAATAAGTTTAAAAGGTTAAGCTTTAAAATACTTAACAAATTTAAAAGGGAATTAGGATTTAAAATACCTAATAATTTAAAAGGTTAAGCTTTAAAATACTTAACAGATTTTAAAATAAATAAAAAAGACCAAGCTTTAAAATACAAGGTCAATGCGTTAGAAGAAGTTTCAACGGGAATAATTCTTCTCTTAACACCAAGGTTTCAAAACAAAAGACCTAGCTTTAACAATACAAAGATCAATGGACTAAGAATAGTTTCACCGGGAATAATTCTACTCTTAGTACCAAGGTTTAAAAAACAAAGGGTTTGGTTAAGCTTTAACAATACAAAACCATAAACAAGTGAAAAGCTTTAAAATACTTAACACAAAAGTAAAAAAGATTAGAAAAGTGTTTGAGTACCTTTGACAATTTAGTCAATATCATTCCCATCCTTTTGGATAAAACAACAAACTGAAGTAATTAACAATAAACACCTCAAGTGTGTGTGTGTGTGTGTGTGTGATATCATGTGGCACAAGAACAAACAAGTGAGTATGATAATCAATAAGAGATATGGATGTATCTAAACTCTTGGATTCAAACTCATGTATGAATGATGAATGGTTAGTATGATGCATAAACATGGGGTTAGATAAACAAAACATATAAGAGATGATAATTAAATAACAATTAAGTGCAAAGCATGGATTAAAAGAAATCAACAAGTATGTACAAAGAAACATGGATAAGCAAAGATCAAGATGTTGCAAAAAAAATTTGGTTAGGGTTTTAAACCTAAGGTTTTCCAAATTAGGGTTTTCAAATTAGGGTTTTAAAATAAACTAACCTAAATGATTTTAATTGTTAATTACCAATTTCTTTAAGAAAAATGGTCTAAGGGTGCGTGAAGAAGTCAAAGACATTCTATTCTAACCCTAAACAAGTATTTACAAAATTATACTAAGTCACTTTAGAAAAATATTCAAAAGAAATTGATTTTTAGTTGATTTTCTTTTAACATAAAAGACATGTTATTGATTTAATTTTTAAATGATTATGAAATAAATACTTATGGGATTTTTTAACATGGTATGAAAATACAAAAAATAAATAAATCACACAAAAAAGAAGGGATTAAAAAGATTAATTTACCTATTTTTTATAATTTTCCAAAGTTTAATAAAAAAGTGAAATAATACAAGTGATAAAAAAGTAGGGCTGGCCGTTGGAGGAATTGAACTCAGGACCTTCACTTTACCAGCTCAAAACAAGACCACTGGGCCAAGCGCCAGTTGGTGATCTTAAGGCCCATTCAATTGTCAAAGTATAAAAACAAGCTAGAAAAAATTGAAAATAAAAGAAATAAAAAGGTATGGGGGGAGGGGAATTCGAACCCCAGACCTGTAGGTCAAGAGCGCGCTAGGTACAAGGGAGATTGCCAATTGTGCTGAAACGATGAAGTCATTTGGGATATTCTCAAAACAGCACATGAAGGCACGTCCAAGGTAAAAATGTTGAGACTTCAAATTCTTACCACTAAGTTTGAAAATCTCAAGATGAAAGAGGATGAAACCATTTATGAATTCTACATGAATGTCCGAGAGATTTCAAACAACTCACCAGCCTTAGGAGAGAAATGATTGAAGAAAAACTGGTAAGGAAGATCCTCAGATCACTGCCTAAGCAATTTGATATGAAGGTAATTGCCATAGAAGAAGCTCAAGACATCAGCAACATGAAGCTGGACGAACTTATTGGTTCTCTACAAACCTTTGAGTCAAGCATCTGTGAGCCTGTTGAAAAGAAAAACAAAAGCATTGCTTTTGTCACCAACACAGGTGATAATTCCAAAGAGAGCAATGGTGAAAGTGATGAGAATTTATCAGACGCCATAGCCATGCTTGGAAAACAATTCAATAGACTTATTAAAAGAGTTGATCAGAAAACCAAACCCAATGTCAAGAACACTTCCAATAACAACAGTCAGACCTATGACTCAAGCAAAAGATTCAAAGCTGAGGAGAAGCCCAATCTATTGAAAGGGGTTCAATGTCATGGATGTGAAGGATACGGACACATTAGAGCTAAATGTCCTACCTACCACAAGGAGCAAAAGAAAGGACTGACTGTTACTTGGTTTGATGAAGATTCAGATTCAAAAGAAGAAACTGCAAGACATGTCGCAGTTTCAACAAGAATCTATGAATCTGATGATGATTCCAGTGATGATGAGCTAACCTTTGATGAACTAGCTGCCTCGTACATGAAGTTGTGTATGAAGAATGCTTAAGTCTTCAAACAAGTAGAGAAGCAAGAGATAATTATAAGATAGCTAGAAACTAAGAAGAATAAACTCTTGCAACCATAGACTCCCTTAGTAGTGAAGTAAGCATGTTGAACTACAAACTTGATCAAATGACCAAGTCATTCAAAATGCTGAACAACGGATCTGATACTCTAGAAGAACTTCTGGAATCTAGTCAAAGAGCTGGAGACATGTCTGGAGTGGGATTTGGGGCTAAAGAGGAACTCATCTCTGGTTTCAGGAGAGCAAAGTCCGAGACCTTTGTTGTAACACCCTTCTAATACCCCGCATAATATTAAACAATAATCTGAGTAAAACATGAAAAGGGCATTACAACTTCCACATAATTAAAATAATATTCATGTCATGCCATAAAAAGGAACGTTAAACTCAATATCATTCAGATCGTCATGTTAACACAGCGGAAATATATTTAACATCTGAACAATGCAACATCCAAAGTCATAGACTTAAAACACCACCATAATAAAATACTGAAATAAAAAGAGTTCCACAAATAACTCTAAACAACGTCCCCAGTGTTACACGATTAGAGCATGACACAGACCCAACTGACTCTAACGAACTACTTGACGAGCTAATCCTCACCAAGTACGAGAGCTACTCCTCAATCTGAAAAATAACAACAGTAAGGGTGAGTCTCATTCACAATTAACTAATGTTATAAGATATAGATAATAAAATATTATTTCACATGCCATTCACCCAATCACAGTTACGATCAGATTCAAATCATACAATAGTAAGCAAACAACCAAATCAACACATATTATAACATTGGACAATCTTCCATTCATGTTATAATAGCACAAACAGCCTAATGCAATGCAACTACATGCATGTGGTACCAAAATCTGGGATAACCCAACTCACCGACCCACCATCATCAAGGATACGGTAACACCCACTCACTAATTCCACACAATGGGAATTAGCTACCACTGATCCACCATCGTCAAGGACCAGCCACAAAATGATTATGAATGCATGCATCAACCATAACATGCTCGTCACCCACATAAATCGACCAATGTCATAATCATTAATAAAACACATATTTCACGCCACAATACATGTATTATAAACATCGGTTAGAACCACAACATCATACAGGTAAAACATTCATTAGTGTACCTATAAGCATAAACCACCACAACCAAATAAAATCGAGTCACAACTTAAAACATCATTTTATTATGTAAATTACCTGATTAGCTTCACTATGCTCGGAACGGCACCAAAATCCGGTTTACGGTTTAAAAGTTACACATTTCTGAACTCTCAAAATGGCCTGTCACCAACAGCACGCGGCGCCAACCTTGGATCGCGGCGCGAACTGAGCGAGTCAAAAATCCCCAACATTCTGCCAAGCACTTCGCGGCGCAAACACATGTTCGCGGCGCGAAACGAGCAATTAAGTACGCCTTCGCAGCGCGACCATATGCCCGTGGCACGTACTGAACCCAACAAAACTTCTTGGCCTTCTGCTAAGCAGTTCGCGGCGCCAACTCCTGGACGCGGCGCGAACTGGCGATTTCCAGAACTCCGAATCTCAGAAAACAGCCTGCGATTTTGCCCTTCCTTCACCGACTCACTACTAAACCAATTCCATTCCAACCAGATTTTACGTACAGCAAACAAGCACATGTTATAACACATTTATAATACATTCAACCATCCAATTAACACCATGATCAATACAATCATTATAAATCAATTCTCCCCAAAAACCTAACAATTCTACAACCTAAGCATAACCCAATTGATAAGAATAACACGATCAAATTCTATCATACTACCTATAATCCCATTGTCGCGGGCGAAAAACCGTTTTGTTCCTCTTTTTGTGGGATGAGACACCTGATGCCTTCTTTGGGCTCGAGTGCTCATAAAAATGATTTTTCTTTTGTATCGACCAAACTTTTTATTATTTCCAAAGGAGGAAAAGGGAAAAAGCTGCAATAACCTAAAAGTGGGGGGAGAGATCTTTGGGTAAGAGGGTTGGTTATACGAAGGGAAGGTATTAGCACCCAACGTATCTATAGTACTCTATAGGTTTCTTTGTTATGTTTTATTCCATTCTTGTTGTGGTGGAGGTTCTTGTGAAATAGGTGGGACCTAAGGTGTTTGTTTGATTATGCTCACAAAGATCATCGCGATCCTCTGCATACATATCCCCTAGAGGGAATCAGAGCATCTGTAGCTCGGGGTTTACGGGTGCTAAGGTTTGAATGGTTTTTTTTTGTTTTGTTTTGCTCGCCAAGGATCGACCTTGTGCCTACGTATTCTCAAAGGGATGTTGAGAAAGTCAGAGCAATCGTAGTTCCCACTTATGCTAGTGGAAGCAAAGAAAAATAGACAAATGTCGTCTAAATGCTAGATGTATCTAATCTATATCATCACATACATCTGTTTGATTTTTGTTTAAAAATCTTTTCATTATAAGCCCGGGGCCATGCCACTTAGGGTGCTTAGAATGATAAAGATGTTTTTGTTTGTTTAACCAGCCTTGTGGCAAAAGTTTTAATGAAGTCAGCCTTGTGACAAAAACTTTGATTAATCAGCCAGCCTTGTGGCAAAAGTTTCAATGAAGTCAGCCTTGTGACAAAAACTTTGATTAATCATCCAGTATGGTGGTAAAACAGTTTGATTAATTAGCCAGCCTTGTGGCAAAAAGGTTTGATTTTGATTGATTGATTGTTTGTGATGATATATAAGAGATACTCCTAGCATAGAGATGAAAAATGTCTAATCTCCTAGGGTATTTGATTTGGATATTGGGGATGCTTATAAGAAGCCCGTGGGTCCTTGTACGAAGCCCAAGAGGAGGCTATCTGAGGGTCCTTGCATTGTAAGCCCAAGAGGAGGCTATGGGAGGGACAATCCGGGGTCCTTGCATTGTAAGCCCAAGAGGAGGCTATGGGAGGGTCACTCGTTTGTACAAAGCCCAAGGGGAGGCATGGTATAGTTGGTTTGAGCTCTTAGAGCGATTTCACCGAGAAACCATACTCTATGTCCTAACCTAAACTAGTGGAGATTCTTTGCACGAAGCCCAATAGGAGGCTATGGGGAACCTAGTGTTGTACTAAGTTGAATAAGCATATATAACACAAACACACATATGAACAAGTACGAACAAACATGAACAAGTACATGAACAAATATGAACAGTTATACATATATGACAGAGTGTGTGTATATAATGGAGTTTATGAAGGAAATATACTTGTAAGCATGATCCATTTGTATACACAGGGCTCGGGACTCACACTCGGGGAGAGGTCCATTTGAATTTATTCAAAGCTATGTAAACAGGTATTCACAAAGGGCTTGGGACTTATACCTACATGGAGGCCCATGGTATATTTTTGGGAAGATTTAAAGAAAACCTTCATTTTTGGTTTGTTATTCAAAGTTAAAAAAAACACATTGATTGAGATATGTACAAAAGGCGTACAATGAAATACCTAATTTCATGTACTAGAGTGGGTATGTACAAAAGGGCTTGGGACTTATACCTACGTGGAGGCCCGTGGTATTATTTACAAAACATGGTTGATTGTTTATTTACAGACGCGTTGTTTGAAAAACGGTTTGAAGATTTGTTTTGAAAGAGTTTTCTGCACAAAGAAAAACTGTATAAAGAAAAGGAAAGGGACTTATACTCTCTAATATTCGAGAGGCCCATGTTTTATTTTCATAAAACATGGTGGATGGTTTTAAAAAAAAGTTGAAAGATTTGTTTGTAAAAAAAAACTGTTTGGAAGTTTATTTGGAAAAAAGTTTTCTGTTAAAACAAAAACTGTACAAAGAAAAACGAAAGGGACTTATACTCTCTAATATTCGAGAGGCCCCACATCGTTTTGAAAATCAATTGATCAATTAAAAAGATTTAATCAATAGTTTCCTTTGAAAATCAAAAAGAAATGGTTTACCGTTTTTGAAACGAATCGTGATCGCTCGTTTTTAAAACGATTTGAATTTTGAAAGAAATCAATTTAATCGAGATAAACAAGAAGATTGTCTTCAATTAACATTTAGATGATTAGGGTTTGCTTCAAAAAATATTTACAAGTGATTAAATTTGAAAATCAAATGAAAAATAATATTTAAAAGTATTAAAATTACTTAAAAACAAGTCATTTTAAAACCAATTAAAAATGTATCAAATAAATATTTTTTTGTGATTTTTTTTGATATTGTCAAAATATATATATTAAATAAGAGGTGTGTAAAAAATGAAGAGAAAATGAATTGATTTGGTTAGTTAAATAATTAAATGAAGTTGTGTGAAAAATGAGAGAAAAATAGTTGTAAAAAAAAGGTTTTGGTCCCTAAGGGTGTTGAACCCACGACCTGGAAGTTATTTCTCAAAACAAAAGCCAACTGAGCCACGCTTGTGGCTTGTTACATACGCGCGTCCATTCAATTATATTAAGAAACGAAAATTTGAATTTTCTGAACAAAAAGCGCGCCAAGAACATCATCCCCTTGTGATTTTGAAAATCTCTGAAACTGGACCGTTTTGATCAAGTAGATAGTCTATCTCACTCGGTTTTTCATAAGGAACATGATGGTGATCTTTAATTTCATTTATTTCTGCTCTAAGGTGGTCAATTTTGTGATGAACACGAAGAACCCTAATTCTGAGATTGATCATGAAATCGTGTATGATTGATGAATTGTGAAATTGATTGAGGGTTAATGATCAGTGATAGTGCAGAAACAAGATGGTATGTTCATTTTTCATTTATGATGCATGTATGATGGAGTTTGAAGTTCATGAGCACTTACCTCAAAAACGGCCAAACTGGAAATTGAAATCGTGCCTGGAGGTGCTACAGATGCTTTGTGATGATCTGGATAGCTTCAATGGACCTTATGTGATGTGTTTGAATGCCTGGAATGAACTGGAAACCTCTTGATCAGTTTGTGGCACCCGATCTGCAGAGCTATGGTGTGAGGATCGAATTTGATGATTTTGATGTTTCAGATCATGGATGATGATTGGGATAGTTCATATATGGTACATGGATGGTGTTAGAAGTGGTAGTTTGGACAGAATTGAGCCTGAACAAAAATTGGCATGATAAGTCTCATGTTATGCATATTTGGAAAGTGAGGTAGTGATTTTGAGTTTTAGGTGTTTTTGGGGTGTATGGATGGTTCAAACACATCATATGTGATGTTTATGGTTTGTGGGAAGCATCACTTTGGTCAGAAATTCAAAGGTTTAGAGGTTGAGCATTTTACCTCTTTGAAACTTAAGAAACTTGCATTCTAAGAAAGAAAGAGAAAGCCTATAATTTGTGTGACTTTGGTGTGATTTTGAATGGAGTTTAGACCTCTATTTATAGGCCAAAGAGTCTGCACTCAGAGCTTTGCAACTTGCTTCAAAGTTTGATGATTTGGCTTAAGGGATAGAAAGGAATCTTTCACATTTAATGCAATGGTTAAAAGTAACTAAACCATGGTTATTTTGGCCAAGCTTCTTATCCCTTTCATTCTGATCTCATATCAGAAAATATCTCTTCAATTATTGCCTCTTTGCATCATTGCTTGGATTATAGGTCATGTAGTCTTGAAACTTAGTGAAAAATGGTGAAAATTCAAGTGAAAATGATCACTAATTTCAAAATTCAAAACCATAGCTACACTCCATATTTTTTCATGCTCTTGGACATTTTGGAAAGCTCATATTACATACTTCAAAACCCTAGTTGAAAGTTTCTTCAAGATCTTTAAGGAAGTGGGTGAAAAAGATCCATGAACTTTGAGAAAAATGAGGTTTTTAGTGAAGTTTTCAAAAGATACCAACTTTGAAGCTCCATATCTCTTAAATGGTTGATCTTATGGAAAAAAATTATATGTGACAAAGTTGTTCATTGGATCAAAATCTACAACTTTCATGTTGGAAGTTTTTTTCAGTTTGTAGGTGAAATTTTGAGTTATTCCCCTCCAAAGTTTGGAAAAAACCATGAAAAACACTTAGAAAAATTTTCTAAGTATGAAAGTCAAACTTTTGACTTTTTGATTCTTGATTGATTTTCTTGATTTTTCTTGATAAAATGACTTCATATATCATATATTGATGATTCAAAACTTCAAAAGTCATGGTTGACCAAAATTCCCCAAAAGTCAATGGTGATCTTGTACAGTTGACTTTTTCAGACGAATCGCGTTTCTGGAGATTTCAAATGAAACAGGCTATCCTCATCAAATGAATGGTATGAATGGATCACATTGAAGCATTAGAGGATATTGAGCCATGGTTTGAGTTGTGACACCATGTCCTGATTAAAAAGTCAGTTGTTCAGTGAATTAGGTCAAAAAACCCTAATTGTCGACCTGATGAAATTGATGACTGTAGGTCTTGAATTGAAATGTAATTTCCATTGTATATTGTCATAGGGATTATTTGAGGATGATTGAAACCTTTGATTGACTTCCTGGGGATTTTTAGGGTTTCCCAAATGTGATCCCTGATTTCAGTCCCTGATAGTTCAAAACCCTGATCTGAGGATTTGTCTGATCAATCTTTGTATAGGAGATGTTATGAGGCAATGGATTAGGTCAAAATGATGCACTTGAGGTCTTGAGGTCATGTCCCAAGTCATTAGGTCAATTCCTGAGCAAAAGTCAAGAGTATGCTATCTTCAGTCAAAACCCTAATTCAGTCGATTCAGAGCCTTTGAGCTTGTTGAAATGAATCTCTGAGGAACAAATGTTGATTGTTGATGAAGATGAATCATTTGAAATGAAGGGAGAACAAAACCCTAATTGATTATTACTTGTACTGATGAGTGATTTCCTGATTAAATCCTGCTGAGTCACAAGTAGCAAACACAAGCTATGCAATTTGTTAGAGATGCAAATGATGCATATGCAGATGATATGAGGTGGTATCTTAGGTCAAAAATTGGGGTATGACATGGTCCAAGTGGACAAAAGAAAAATAACAGAAGCATAAACATATGTCCAAGTGGACAAAGAGAAAATGACGGAAAGTAAATATGATGAAATGATAAAGTAAAGCGATAAAGCGAGAAATATAAAGAGCGGTAATATAAAGAGCGGAAATTAAAGTTAGTTGTTAAGTGTTAAAGATAACCATCTTGAAACTTGTCAAGTATGTTATCAAAGTTAGTAGGAAGATCTATGGTGAGTGAATGATGTACTCGGATTTAAATTCGATGGGGTTTATCAGAAGCTTGATAGAATCATAGCGACTACACGATAAAAACCTCCACAAGTCTTAAATCAACCGCATACAATTCTCTTCCATGTTTGATCTTTTTTATTTGGGACACGAAATATTGCGCTATGTTAAGCAGATCGCCAAGTGATTTATATAGAAATCACCCTACAACGAGGCCGGTCAAAACTTTATGTGCTAATGCATGCGAGAAGAACGATATGTAGATCGCCTTCCGAAAGCAATACCGCACGAAAAGAAAATAGGTAACGATCTAGTCTTTACTAAGAATCCATGAGAATTCTCAAAGTATTAAGACTTTCATCGATCAAAAGAAAAAAGGAGAAGGAGAAGATAAAATGCATAAAGATAATCAACTCACACTATCATTAATATCATTCATCTAATATTATGGATTTGGTTCTTTCAAACCTATCAACATCCTAGATCCAATGATATTAATGAAATGGAGGAAGAAGAATAAAATTCACAAAAGATAATCAACTCACACTATCATTAATATCATTCATCTAATATTATGGATTAGGTCATTTCAAACCTATCAACATCCTAGATCCAATGATATTAATGAAGTGGAGGAAGTAGGAAGCCAAAACAAGCATAAAAAAGGCAAAAAACACATTCTGCCTTACTGGAAATCGATTTACCTCTATAGGAAATCGATTTCCTGAGTGCAGAGTTCAGTTTTGGGCGCAAAAAACAGAGTGGAAATCGATTTCCCTCTGTAGGAAATCGATTTCCTGCGCACAGTTTTCAAAAAAACAGCATTATGAACTTTGAAACTTGATTTAGGCAAACATACAAACACCTTATGATCACATATCCATAGGAGCACGAATTTTCCATCAAATCACCATCAAATAGCACCAATATAGCATCAAAGATGCATTGAACACAAGCAACAAAGATCTACATCTTAGAATTGAGAAATTTACCAATTCTTGAATTAAAGTGTTGAAGTAGCTTCAAGAACAAGCACAAAGTGTAGATCCTTCAAGTATGGAGATGAACAATCAAAGAAAAGAGTGAAATGTAGGAGGCTTAGTTCAAAATTAGCAAGATTCAATGTGAACCTTACTAATCTCATGAAAATGAACTTTGGGTGAGGGTTTTGGAAAGGGTGAGAAATGAATTTGCAAGCAATTTTTTGGCTCTCCAAGCTTGAGAAGTGAATTTGCAAGAACTTTTTTGGCTATCAAAAGCTTGAGAAATGAGAGAATAGAAGGCTCTATTTATAGAATTGGAGCAAGAGTAGTGGCAAATTGGTCTTTTTGTGTTTGGTGATTAACTTGTGTTTAATTGGTGATTAAAGTGGCAATTAAATGGTAAAAAAGTGGTAAAATGGAGTTAAAGAGGGTTTAATGAATGAGTTAATTTTGATGAGGTGGAAAATTGATAAATGATCAAATAAAAAAGGTGCCAAAATGATGTCAAGCTTCCCTCTTATATTTTTTTGAATTTTGCGCACAGGAAATCGATTTCCCACAGGGGTAAATCGATTTCCACCTTCAAATTTTCAAAAAATTGTTTTTTTGCACTGTTTTGATTTTTGCCCGATCTTTCACCTGTAAAATATAAACAAAAGAGACAAAACATATATTTTTTATTTTTTTGGTTAGTATAAACAAATAAAAAGGCTATAAATGCTCGATAATTCCCCTCAGAGATAATCACAGTATCAAAGATCAAGCTTCACAATGGTGCTCTTGATTGATGATTGAATGCAATTGATGTATGATCTTAGGGTCAAAAATTGGGGTATGACAGATGCCCCTATTTAAGTTTCTTCGATTTGGAGATACGATGATTGGAAATCTTCGTTTTGACAAAAATCGAAGAGACTTAAATATATAAAACACAATTTTTGAGCCTAAGATGCAATGCAATGTTAATGAATGCATGTGATGATAATAAGCATAACAACACTGGAGAGTAACAAGTGATCCACTAGGGAAAACAAATGTCTTGCTATAACTCCGCTGGGGAAACAAACGTCTTAGAAGTTCCACTGGGGAAGGCAAGACTTTGTTGGAGAGACGGAACTTTGGTGGGAAAAGAAACTTCTCTGGGGAAAACACTTCGTGTCAGAGAGGTTATAGCATCTTCTTTCACTGGGGATGAGAAAAAAGGAACATCCTCTTTCACTGGGGATGAGAAAGTATGCATCCTGAATTAGAATGCCAATCTTCCGTTAATAGAAATCACACCATCGTACCACTGATGATTGAAGAGATGTACCGCCGTGCCACTGACGATAACACACACCAACGTTCCACTGAAGGCATGAAGAAGAAATATACCACCGTACCACTGATGATATGAAGAGAGTTATACCACCGTACCACTGATGATATGAAGAGAGATATACCATCGTACCACTGATGATGAAAGAGATGAATCATCGACGTACCACTGACGATGAAAGAGATGTACCGCCGTGCCACTGACGATAGCACACACCAACGTTCCACTGAAGGCATGAAGAAATATACCACCGTACCACTGATGATATGAAGAGATCTACCACCGTACCATTGATGATATGAAAAGAGATAATTCATCGACGTACCACTGACGATGAAGGTAACAAAATACACCAACGTCCCACTGAAGGTGAACTACCGACGTTCCACTGAAGGTATAAAGAGACATACATCGACGTACCACTGACGATGAAGACAACAAAATGCACCAACGTTCCACTGAAGGTGAATTACCAACGTTCCACTGGAGGTAGAAAGAGATGTATCGCCGTACCATTAACGATCACACATACCCACGTTCCACTGAAGGTATTGAAGAGAAATACATCGACGTACCACTGACGATGAAGATAACAAAATACACCAACGTTCCACTGAAGGTGAACTACCAACGTCCCACTGGAGGTAAAAAGGGATGTATCGTCGTACCATTAACGATCACACATACCCACGTTCCACTGAAGGTATTGAAGAGAAATACATCGACGTACCACTGACGATGAAGATAACAAAATACACCAACGTTCCACTGGAGGTGAAGATAAATACATCGACGTACCACTGACGATGAAGATAACAAAATACACCAACGTTCCACTGAAGGTGAACTACCAACGTCCCACTGGAGGTAGAAAGAGATGGTGTACGAAGATGACATAATCAAGCATGTCCCAAGCTGAACACCAAAGCAGAAACTGCTAGCAATCTTTCGATGGTTTCAGAATATATGCTACCCAACACTAGGGAACATTGAAGCTGAGAGAACACCGTAGTTGAGTTCTAAACCAAACTCGAACCAGGCCAAAGGTGTATTGAGTGTAATACATTCTTCTGCATACGAATACATCAACATATCCATTCCTTGTAATGCACTCATGAATCAAAGTAAAAATTCTTTTATAATTTTCAAAAGGATTTTGTTGAAATCAATTTTCTCTTTGTTTCAAAAATTACTATCAACAATAAATGACATTTTGAGAGATATGAAAGAAATAAGATTGCCAATAAAAAGATAAAGGCTCAAACTTTTTTAATGGAATGGTAGCCTGCAAAAGGCAAGACCCCATGGATTATTACAAAGTTTGGAAAGTGGTAATTTTGTGGAAAAGGTAGATTGAAATGTAATGACCCCATCCTCTCTCTCAACTGGGAATTCCTGAGCAAAGGCTTCCGTTGAAAAGTGTTGAACTTCTTCATGATAACAGATGACTGCTGATGATCAAGTCTTGTCTGATGTAGTTACTTGCCATGAATCCCTAACTTTTGCCTGGATCGCCCTTTCGGGTTTTCAGTCCACCGGGTATTTTATTCTGTTTATGTCTCTAATTTTTGCCTGGACCGCCCTTTCGGGTTTTCAATCCACCGAGACGCTCTTTTTGCCTAAGCCGCCCTTCGGGTTTTCAACTTAGCGAGCTGTTCTTTTATTATTTAGGCGAAGTATTTCTTGACTACATCAGCATTCACGGGACGTGGGAGCTCTTCTCCATCCATAGTTGCAAGAATTAATGCACCGCCAGAGAAGGCTTTCTTAACAACATATGGTCCTTCAAAATTAGGAGTCCACTTGCCCCTTGAATCGGAGGTGAAAGACAAGATCCTTTTGAGCACGAGGTCGCCTTCTCTGAATACACGAGGTCGAACCTTCTTATCAAATGCTTTCTTCATTCTTTTCTGGTATAACTGACCATGGCATAAAGCCGTCATTCTCTTTTCTTCTATCAACTTCAATTGATCAAACCTGCTCTGACACCATTCAGCCTCAGATAACTTGGTTTCCATTAAAATTCTCAATGATGGAATCTCAACCTCAATAGGGAGCACTGCTTCCATGCCATAAACCAAAGAAAAGGGAGTTGCCCCTGTTGAAGTACGAACAGATGTACGGTAACCATGCAAAGCAAATGGGAGCATCTCATGCCAGTCCTTGTACGTGACAACCATCTTTTGCACAATCTTCTTAATGTTCTTATTTGCTGCTTCAACAGCCCCATTCATCTTTGGCCTATAAGGCGAAGAGTTGTGGTGTTAAATCTTGAAGCTTTCACACAATTCTCTCATCATGCTATTGTTCAGATTTGAGCCATTGTCAGTGATGATCTTGCTCGGTACACCATATCTGCAGATGATGTTGTTCTTGATAAATCTGACCACAACTTGCTTTGTCACATTAGCATATGAAGCAGCTTCTACCCACTTGGTGAAGTAATCGATTGCTACCAGGATGAATCGATGTCCATTCGAAGCCTTGGGTTCAATCATTCCAATCATATCAATACCCCACATAGAGAAAGGCCATGGAGAGGAAATAACATTGAGAAGTGTCGGAGGCACATGAATCTAGTCAGCATACACTTGACACTTGTGACACTTCTTTACAAACTTGTAGCAATCAGATTCCATTGTCAACCAATAGTAACCTGCTCTAAGCATCTTTTTAGCCATCGAATGTCCATTGGCATGGGTACCAAAAGAACCTTCATGAATTTCATGCATCAACATGTCTGCTTCGTGTCTATCCACGCATCTGAGCAAAACCATGTCATAATTTCTTTTGTACAAAACATCAGCATTGATGAAGAAATTGCCGGCCAATCTCCTCAAAGTTTTCTTATCTTTATTTGATGCCCCAAGTGGGTACTCTTGAGTTTGGAGGAAGTGCTTAATATCGAAATACCAAGGCTTTTCATCTGTTGCTTCCTCAACTGCAAATACATGAGCAGGTCTATCGAGACGCCTGATTGTAATTTGAGGTTCCTCATTATGGAAATTCACTTTGTACATGGAAGACAACGTGGCTAAAGCATCGGCCATCTGATTCTCATCTCGAGGGATGTGGTGGAATTCAACTTTGTTGAAGAATGTCAATAACCTTCTGGCGTAATCTTTGTAAGGAATTAAACCAGGATGACGAGTTTCCCATTCTCCTTTAATCTGATTAATCACAAGCGCAGAATCTCCATAAACATCAAGAATCTTAATTCTCAAATTAATGGCCTCTTCAAGTCCCATGATGCAAGCTTCATACTCAACAATATTGTTTGTACAATCAAAACATATCCTTGCAGTAAAAGGAACATGTGATCCATGTGGAGTGATGATAATGGCGCCAATTCCATGGCCATGAACATTAGAAGCTCCATCAAAAATCAAACCCCATTTGGATTCGGGATCCGGACCTTCTTCTGGCAACGATTCATCCCAATCTTGAGATCTAAAATACATTATATCTTCATCTGGGAAGTCCGTTCTGATAGATTGATGATCATCAATTGGTTGGTGAGCGAGGTACTCTGCCAACACACTTCCTTTCACAGCTTTCTGAGCTCGATATTCAATATCATATTCTGATAGCAACATTTGCCAGCGAGCAATCCTTCCAGTTAATGCAGGTTTCTCAAATACATACTTAATTCGATCCATTTTGGAAATCAATAGGGTGGTGTGGTTCAACATATACTGTCTCAGTCGGCGAGCAGCCCACACCAAAGCACAGCAAGTTTTCTCAAGCAGCGAGTATCTTGTTTCGCACTCGGTAAACTTTTTGCTAAGGTAGTATATTGCATACTCTTTTCGACCAGACTCGTCATGCTGACCCAACACACATCCCATTGAGTTTTCAAGCACTGTGAGGTACATAATCAGAGGTCTTCCCTCAACTGGAGGGAGCAAAATGGGAGGTTCA
Organism: Vicia villosa; assembly: GCF_029867415.1. Taxonomy (NCBI): domain Eukaryota; kingdom Viridiplantae; phylum Streptophyta; class Magnoliopsida; order Fabales; family Fabaceae; genus Vicia; species Vicia villosa. The sequence continues at coordinate 44,227,608 of NC_081184.1, forward strand.
AGCAGATATTCTTTGATGTTGTCAAAAGCTTTCTGACAATCCTCATTCCACACACATCCCTGATTTTTCTTTAACAACTTGAAGATTGGCTCACAGGTAGCAGTCATATTGGAAATGAACCTGGAGATATAATTCAGACGTCCGAGGAAACCTCTCACTTGTTTTTCAGTATTTGGCGCTGGCATTTCCTGAATTGCTTTGACTTTATCAGGATCCACTTCAATTCCTCTCTGACTGACAACAAAACCCAATAACTTTCCAGAACGGACACCAAAAGTGCATTTGTTTGGGTTTAAGCGGAGACGATACCTTCTCAAACGCTGAAACAACTTTAACAGGTCTTCCATGTGCCCCTCTTTTGATTGGGACTTGGCAATCATATCATCCACATAAACCTCAATTTCTTTGTGCATCATATCATGGAAAAGAGTAGTCATGGCCCTCTGATATGTCGCACCAGCATTCTTCAACCCAAAAGGCATCACTTTGTAACAGAATGTCCCCCATGGTATGATAAAGGTTGTCTTTTCCATGTCTTCAGGTGCCATCTTAATCTGGTTATATCCTGAAAAACCATCCATAAAGGAGAAAACTTCAAACTTTGCAGTGCTATCTACCAACATATCAATGTGAGGTAGAGGAAAATCATCTTTCGGATTGGCTTTGTTCAAATCTCTATAATCAACGCACATGCGAACTTTTCCGTCTTTCTTCGGAACAGGAACAATATTGGCAATCCATTGAGGATATACAGAAGTGACAAGGAAACCTGCATCTATCTGCTTCAAGACCTCATTCTTAATCTTTTCTGCCATATCAAGATGACTCCTTCTTAACTTTTGCTTGACAGGAGGACATTCTGGTTTCAACGGCAAGCGATGCTCCACAATATCTGTGTCCAGTCCAGGCATATCTTGGTAGGACCATGCAAAGATGTCAACATACTCTTTAAGAAGCTCTACCATCCTCCTCTTAACATCTTGACCAAGCAGTGCCCCAATCTTGACTTCCTTTTTATCTTCTTCAGAACCCAAGTTGATGACTTCCAATGGCTCTTTATATGGCTGAATAGTGTCTTCCTCATGCTCAAGCAGTCGAGAAATCTCATCAGGAATACATTCATCACTCTCTTCTTCCGCCTCATACACAGGACACTCGAAGTTAGGAGAGGGCGCAGGGTCATTACTTTCAACGGTTTTATTGATTAATCTGCACAAATGATTATTATTTCAGGAAAAGGAAAGATATATGCAAACATGTAATCGTGAAAAATGAAAAATGAAAACATTTTTTAAGGTTTTTTGTGTTACCAATTTCCAGAAAAAGCAAAAAGATAAAAAGCATTTATATGCAGAAACAAAATGACTTTTATTGATGATTTTAATGTTTAAAACAAACAGGAAACAGCCCCAACAACTTCATTTTCATCTTGGGCAGAATGAAAGGATTTTGAAAAACATAAAAGCAAATTACTTTGAGACATGAGTACACTCAGGAATGTCAATGGTGATCCAGTTCTTAATCATCTTTCCATGGGTCACAAAGCTTGGCACTTCTGGCTCTGGTTCATCTTCAACAATAGCGTTCACCTCTGGAAGAGTCGGGTGTAGAAACCCAGCACTATGAAACATCTCTTGATAAGGACGAAAAGCAGATTCAGACTTCATCACAGACTTGTTTGAGGCAGAAAATCCCAGACCAGCTCTATTCTTGTTCTCTTGAAGACTCACCACTTGTCCCCAGACTCCTGAATGTCCATTCTGAACCACCAGCTGAGCATCTTTGAAGGAGGCGATGGAAGCTTTATCCTTTTTGATTTCATCACTAATAGACAGGGCTTGGAATGCAGTTCCAATGACCACTTCATCAGCTTCTATGGTACGAAAATGAACAGAGTCGCCACCAATATATTTATCCCAAAGAGGGAGAGGAATATCAGGAAACCTAAGGTGAAGGAACAGGGTCTTGCGACCAGAGATAAGGTACGGGAGTCGGTTACGCGAGGGGAAGGTACTAGCACCCCTCACGCCCATCGTACTCGATGGTATCCACCTATGTTTGTTCTATTCTAAGGGTGTATAAATCTAAAGTTTAATTACTAAGGGAATGCATGCAAATGAAAGAAAAAGAAACACGGGGAAAATAAGGTTTATAAATAATTGTGCTCGCTTAGGCCCCGCGACCCAATGCCTACGTATCCTTTTCAGGAATCAAAGCGCCGTAGTTCGGCTCTTTAGTTTTTGTTTGTTTTTGTGTTTTTTAGTTGAACAGTTACATTCACACTCCGCTGCTCGACCTCTGGAGTCTTAAGCTGGGAATGGAGCGGAAATAACGTGTCCGATTAGGAGAAAGAATGCCCTGAAGGCAAGAGAAAGAATGCCTCGGAGGCAAGAGAGAGAAGAGAGAAAATTGGTTTGTGTCTTTTAGGTGTAATTCCATGATGGACGAAAACCCACTACAAGGCTTCGCATCACTTCCTTACTTTGTTTAGGTCTGAGCCTTTATTAGATATTTTGAAATGTTTTTGGTTGGGTGTCTTTTAAGGGAAATTAATTTGTGACTTGAATCATGCCATAAAAAAAGAGTTTTTTTTGAATATTTAGAGAATGCACATCGAGGCCTACGCCACAATCGTTTCTCTAAATGAAATACAGTTTTTTGAATAATTAGAGAATGCACATCGAGGCCTACGCCACAATCGTTTCTCTAAATGAAATACAATTTTTGAATATTTAGAGAATGCACATCGAGGCCTACGCCACAATCGTTTCTCTAAATAACGGTTAAGAAATACACCGAGGCCTACGCCTCAATCATTTCTCTTCCGCTAAGTGGGAAAGAACATACATCGGGGCCTACGCCCCAATCATTTCTTTCACACTAAAAAAAAGGCATTAGCATGATTCGCGTCGTCCTTTATTAATGTTTTAAAGTTGAAAAGGAAAAGAAGAAGAAAACTAGCCTAAAATGAATAACTAGCCTAAGTGTTGAAAAGGGAATTTCTAGATCCTAATGTTATCATGGTTTCTACCTAAAGTTAGGAATGAAAATAAAGTCATATTAGAAGCAAAATTAAGAAGGATCAAGATACACAAATTACACACAAGCATGAAGTAACAAGATTATAAGTCAAAAGAATCAATGTAAACAAATGATACAAAATAGTACAAAATGATTAAAGGAATGACTTGAAAATATAGCACAAAACATGAAAACAAATTATTCAAAATATAGTGCAAAATTGAATTAAAGATACTATTTATTTTCTATGATTTTTATATGACAAAAACAAGAATCCTAATTAAGCAAAGACCTAAAATAAAAGCCTAAACTAATATTTTTTAGTGATTATCCTTTATGACAAAATTTGTGCATTAAAGGCTAAGAATGATAGGAAAAAGATTAGTGATGATATTACCTAAACTAAATGAATTTAACCAAATAAAAAAACATGGAAACAGGGGATGTATACTGATTTTATGGGTGTGAAGAGTAACTGGGCGCAGGGCCCATAGAATCAGCCCAGCAGAGTTATTTTTATTTCAGAATCTCATATGTCCAAAAAATAGTACAATGGGCCACAGGGGGGTATGAGATAGCAATCTGTGGATCAGGCCCAATATTTCATGTTCAGGTTCTTAATCCAATTATTATTATCAGAATTTATTAAGAGTAAAAAATTTACAATTAATTAATGAAAATAAAATAAAGAAAAAGGAGCAATTGAGATTGGGAATTAGGGTTAACCTTGACCGACGATTGAGCTTCTCACGTGAAAACTCGGACTCTCTCTTTCTCCTTCAAACGCCGGCGCTCACATTCTCCGACCGGAGCGTTCAGATCACCGCCGTGAATCTTCGTCTCTCATGTTCATGCGCAGCGGCGGCCGGAGTCCCAAACTCTCTTCTCCGATTCACAAACTCACGGTGCTACCACTTCTTCTCTCGTCTCTGACTTCTCTCGGTTTCGTCTTCGTTTGAATCGTTGTTTTTCTTTTGTACCGTGTTGATGCAGATTTGATGGAGATGAGGATGAAGATCGAAGGAGAAGATTAAAGCGCGGAGTCGTTGTGCGATGATGATGATGTTGTTGCTATGCCTTCGAACTCGTCGAGGAGGAACGATTGGAGATGCGATGATGTCGAATTCTTTGTTGCAGTGATGTTGTTACAGAGAAGGGATGAAGATGATTGTGCCACGGCAAAGATTGAAGGAGCGTGAGAGAGAGAGAGAGAGTGATGAAATTATTCAAGTAATCTCTTCTCTTTGTTCTTCAGATTTCATCGACTTCCTTTCTCCTCCTTCTAGTCTCAAATTCTGAGCTTTTTCTCCTCCGCGTTTGTGAGGTGAAGATGAATGTTATGATGAAGATTGAAGCGAGGTTGCAGAGGGTTGTTGGAGATTCTTGGTGATGATTGAAGATTGTTGATTTTTCCTGAAGAATGGTGGTGAGAGAGCATCGAAGGGATAATAAATGAAGTGAAGGTATGGATCCAGAGAAAAGTGTCGAGAGAGAAAGGTGAAGGTGATGATGATGATGAATGAAGGGTCTGAAGGTTGAACAAAGATGATGATGATGATGGTGAAAGTGGTTGAGAGCCGATTCTGAAGAAGGAGCTCAAGTTATATAGAGGTTGATCCTCAAGGTTAGTTTTTTGAACTCTTCTCTTGAGTTTCTGTTAACCGATTCTGTTATGACCTGTTCCCTTTTCTTCTCTGATTCTGTTGGTGAACTGTTACACGATTCTGTTAGGGTTAGTTGAAATTCGGTTAGGAATTAGTTAGGTGCTGTTGGGGTAGTTGTGGGAAGTTAGAAAGTGGTTAAAGGCTTGAAAGTTTGTCAGTGACAGTTAGGGTGGTTATGAATGGTTTAGGGGAACTGTTATACTTTGTTTGTGAAAGTTTGAACGGCTGAATGATTTATTTTGCTTTCGTTCAATGTGCAGCCGGTTGGGGCTGATTTTATGCAGGGTTTACTTGAAGGATTCAGTTATGCACAGGGCTGGTAGTTAGTGATGTAACAGTAGGTTGCATCTTGGTTTTTTTTTCTTTGATTTGCAAGTATGGTTTGATGGTTAAAACAATTAGGATTTTGTTAGGGGATGATGGTTAAAACAGTTAGGAAGAGGTTTAGAAATAGGTTAATTCTGATAGAAATAGTTAATGGTTATGAATAATCTTGTTTTTGCTGTTGATTTGCAGGTGGTATTGGTTGTACCTTGGAACATGGGGAACAAGGATGATGCATTTGAAGTTAGTTCTGTAGAAAGATCATAATGGAGATGACGTGGATCTAGATAGCACGAGCCAAAGGATAACCTGTTAACTTTGATGTATTTTTGAATGTCATATTTGTAATGAGATTTGTAGTTTGAAACTTGTTTGGAAATAGACTATTTCTCTTCTTTTTTTTTTCCGTAAGTGGTTGACATTGAATGGTGAGACTTGGTAATTGAAGTTGTAATTTTGACATGGTCTTGAATAAATCTAGAGAACTCTACTTCACTTTGATTAACTTAATGAACAAATTCCGATCATTTTGCATCTTCAATGAAACCCTTGACTCAATTTAATTCATCGATTCGGCCCAACCTATGTGTCAAACACCAAATATTAGAAAGAATGATGCCTTCAATACAATGTATCTTCGCGTTCATCCTCTTTCACCATAGTTCAAGAACAATCTCGAAATAAAAGCAATGCCTCTTAAGAAAGTCTTTTGGTAATGAAACTTGAAGATATGAGACCTAAATCTCATCTTTAATTGATTAAACTCAATAAGCTCAAACAATGAACAATTAAAACCATAGTATTTCAAAATCCTTGATTCCCTTCCAGATTCATTACTTAATGATGTCTAATGTTAGAAGACCTAGTATGCGAATGATCATGAAGCAATAAGCCAGTTAGTAGAAAAATTGGATGGGCAAATTTTGGGGTGCAACAGCTGCCCCTATTTAATCATCTTATACCTGAAGGTGAGATTGGCGCTAGCCTTTCGAACACTCAAGGTAGAAGAAAATTAAATACCAAAAGAACCTGAAAATTTGCCTAGAGAAAAATGAGATCCACTGGGGAAAAGTGATGTCAACTCCGCTGAGGAAAAATGTATCAACTCTGGATTGAAAAACTTAACTCTGAGTTTATAAATGAAATAGAACTCAACTCTGGGTTGAAGAAGAAAAGTGGGTCAACTCTGGGTTGAAGAATAAAGAGAAGTCTGGGTTGGATAAAAGGTAAACATCAATTCTGGACTGAGAACGGTAAGGGAAATCAGTATTAGTGGGACAAGATATAGGCATCAACTCTGGGTTGAACAAGGGATTGGATAGTAACAATGGGTTGAAAGAGGGAAGATGAACAATTAGAAATAACCGTCAACTATGGGTTGAGTGGGAAAGACAAGAGATAACCGTCAATTCTGGGTTGAGAGGGAAATAAGAAAAGATAACTGTCAACTCTGGGTTGAGTGGGAAAGGATAAAAGATAATCGTCAACTCTGGGTTGAATAAAGATGACCGTCAGCTCTGGGTTGAGTGGGGATGAGAAAAAAGATAACCGTCAACTCTGGGTTGAGTGGGAAGACAAAAGATAACCGTCAACTCTGGGTTGAGTGGGAATAAGGAGAAATCAATTCTGGATTGAATAAAGGATGACCGTCAACTTTGAGTTGAGAGGGAAAGGTAAAAGATAACCATCAACTCTGGGTTGAATAAAAGATGACCGTCAACTCTGGGTTGAGTGGGAAAGGATGATCAATTCTGGATTGAAAAAAAAATAACCGTCAACTTTAGGTTGAGTGGGAAAAAGAGATAATCAATTCTGGATTGAACAAGGGATAACCGTCAACTCTGGGTTGAATGGGAAAGAGAAATCAATTCTGGATTGAACAAGGGACAACCGTCAACTCTGGGTTGAGTGGGAAAAAGGATAAAGGATAACCGTCAACTCTGGGTTGAGTGGGAAGAGGAATCAATTCTGGATTGAACAAAGGATAACCGTCAACTCTGGGTTGAGTGGGAAAGACAAGAGATAACCATCAACTCTGGGTGAGAGGGAAAGAAGAAAAGAAATATCTGTCAACTCTGGGTGAGAGGGAAAGAAGAAAAGAAATATCCGTCAACTCTGGGTGAGAGGGAAAAAATAATTAACTCGGGGTTAAAAGATGAAAGGAGAACCAACTCTGGGTTGAAATCGAGAACATCAACTCTGGGTTGAAGAAAGATGAACATGATTGACTTGGGGAGATGACACCACAATGGTAACTCTGAGTGATCCAGGTGGATTATTAATTGAACGCTTGTAGGGTCCTCATCTGATGAATAACTTGTCTTATGCTTCACATGCAATGTTTGATTTATTTTATGCACTTCTGGAGATGCAATGCAATGAATTCTATATGCAGTATACTGATTGATTGGTCAGGGTTTTCTGCTTTGTGTGGAATAGATTAGATGGAGTTCTGAAACTCTACTTGAGAATCAAGGTGGGGTGGATGCCCCTGCTTTATTGATGATTGGATCATGCGGGAGAAATGATAATGAAAATGCAATGATATGCATGATGTATGTATGATTATGAATGGAATGATTGCTTCCTGGATACAAGGAGTGAATGGAGTGAGTCCTTGCGGAAAAGTCATTGCTTGTGAAATTGTTGGTGAAGGTGAGGTGTTTGGCTTGACCCCTCAACACTTGTCTCGATATCTGACACTTGTTTGAAGATGAAGAGATGAATTGTTACTAGCTTGCCCCAGCTTGTATGATCTCTTGAGATAGAACTTTGATAATGCTTGAATCATGGAGATTTGCGATGGACTGCCCCAGTGTCGATCATGGAATGGATGCCCCATATTGAAAGGAACTCTTCTACCAAATGGATGTTTAAGATATTTGCTCGGTGGATGACCAACCTTTGCCTTTGTAAGATTATTCGATGGAATTTCAATGTTGAACTATCCTTGGTATCAAGTACTTACTTTCAAGTTAGAGACAATTCTGTTTTGAAAAGGATAATGAGAATGCAATGCACATGTTAATCTCAAAGAAAAGTTTTATTTGTCAAAATGTTGTACTGATACGAACACAAATGACACAGCAACATTAGGAGTCAGTTTGACATGATTTTACAGTTTGTATGCTTTCGGAACGAACCCTGCTTCAATTAGGACTTTTGAGGGTTGTAACGTGGCCGGGTTCATGGTTTAAGAAACAAAGGATAAAGGCTCAAGTTCTACTTAACCCACCCCTTCTTCGTGATGTTCTCCAGTCCTACGTTCAGCTAGTTCGACACGAGTATTCACTTTTCATGAAGGATTGTGATGGATGAGGATCCTTTATGGCTTTGGCGGAGGTGGCAGCCACCCTTTGGTGCTTTTTGTTGATAGTCATAACAACTTGTCCCTCGGAGGATTCTTCTTTTGCTTTTTGCTTTCCCTAACTTTTGCCTGGACAAAATTTCTTTTGATTTTGGTTTTCGTTGTCCAGCGGGATATGCCCTGATTTTTGCCTAAGTCATTTGCTTCAAAGCTTTTCTTTTTTTCTTTTGACTCAGCGGGCTATTGTTTCCTTTTTTTTATCATGATTCATAACTTTCTTTTCATTCTCTTTTTTGTCTCGTTCGGGAACAAGTTGTATGACTTTGGTGATTGACTTGATGAAAAGGTTGCGACTGCCTTCTTCCCAGTAAATGAGAGACATCCATTGGGGATTGTGCTCTTCCTTTTTTGTTGTGAGATCTGAGATATGATTGATCCTCTGATGGAATACCTGAAAGTTGAGCGCTCGGTCGCACTAACTGAAGACTACCCTGCCCCTGGTTAAGATTGAGGGTTTTGTATTTTTGAAAGAAACTACTACTCCTTAGGCTCACAGGGGTTGACGAGGGTTTCACTTCCTTATAACTCCGGTGTTTAGGAATGGAAACAATGCCTGTACATCGTCAGCAGGATCTTGTTCCAAAGGCATACAATTAGTGATTCATGTGTTTTTGATTTTCATCACTCTCCTTTTTTAGTTGCTTAAGACAAATGAGTGAAGTATCAATGAACATAATGACAAAGATGAAATGATTTGAGAAAAACATGTATATTACATTTTTATTTATTCAAACAGAATGAGTTTCTTACAATGGATAGTACTTGATAACAACAAAAGTAGTACAATTGAAAATACTAAAGAAATCTATACAATGGCAAGTTTGGCCTTATTCTAGTGCAAATGAAATGTTTTCTGACAAACATAAAAGTCTTCATGTTCCACTGGTGGAAGCTCCATTGTGAGGTGGCATGGGATTGTTGACCACATTAGGTGCCGCAGGTGTGAATGTAATCTCCTTTGCATCAAGCAGATCCTGAACCTTGTCTTTGAGAACTCTGCACTCTTCAGTGGTGTGACCAGATCCTCCAGAGTGGAGTTCACACTTGGCATTAATCTTGTAATTTGGAGGGAGAGGATCAGGAGGGGGCCTCGCTTCAGCTAATTGAATCAGTTTTTGATCAAGCAAGGCGGCGAGAAGTTGGCTATAGGTCATTGGTACACGATCATACACCCTTTTAGGCCTATTCTGCCTCTGTTGACCTTGTCTCTGCTGATAACCTTGTTGTTGGAAACCTTGTTGTTGTCGTTGGACATATTGTTGATAAGGGACCCAAGGTTGTTGACCAACAGGTGCCACATAAGCTTGAGGGGCGGTGGCGGCCACTTGATAGCAAGGAGCTTGATCTTGAGCATAGGTGACACTGGTCTCTCCTTCTTTCTTCTTGACAAAGTTACCCTGAGGTTTCTTGTACCCATATTGGTTTGTAGCAGCAGCATTGGCGGGATTCTGGATCTTACCAATTTTCAAACCATTCTCAATTCTTTCACCAATCCTGACTAGATCGGAGAAACCAGAAGAAACACTACCAACCATTCTCTCATAGTAATGTCCTTGAAGAGTGTTCATGAACATGTCAACCAGTTCGGATTCAGAAAGTGGTGGATTCACTTGAGCAGCCATTTCTCTCCACCTTTGAGCATACTCTTTGAATGTCTCATTGGTCCTTTGCACTTGATTTTGAAGTTGCAACCTAGTCGGTGCCATGTCAATGTTATACTGATATTGCTTGAGGAAAGCATCAGACAAATCCTTCCAAGATCGGATTCTATTACGCTCCAGATTCATATACCAGTTCAGAGATGCCCCAGATAAGCTATCTTGGAAGCAGTGAATGAGCAATGAGTCGTTGTGGATGTGAGAAGCCATCTTACGACAATACATGATGATATGGCTCTTCGGACAGCTCAAACCCTTGTACTTCTGGAAGTCGGGAGTCTTGAACTTAGGAGGGACAACCAGATTAGGAACTAGACACATATCCTCAGCATCCATCCCATAGGCACTAAATCCTTCAATGGCTCGAATTCTTTCCTCAAGGATTTTGTACTTCTCAGCAGATTTCTCAACGGGTCGAGCTCTTTCAGCAGTTGGTATTGTTTGCATTTCTGGATTAGCAGAACGAGTACCACAGAAAGCAGGAATAGGAATCTCTGTTTGAGAAGGTGGCACAGGGAATGGGAAGACGGGATCAGCCATAGTCATTGCTCCAGAAGTCACGGGTATAGTCCCACCTTGGTTTGGAGCTCCAAGGGTATCAACAGTCATGAAGTTGAATGGCATCCCAAGAGTAGCATTAGTCCTTGCTTGGAACTCAAATGGAGTAGAAGAAGGTGGAACGACCTCAAGTTGGCTAGCAGCAGCTTGGTTACCAACAACGGGAATCTCTTGTGTAGCATGAACCCTTTCAGTTCGCAAGGCTTGGATAGCTTCCAGGATAGCATCGACCTTAGTTTTCATTTGATCCATCTCTTCTCTAATGGCAGCTTGATCTTGTTCGTAATTCTCCATGATTCTTCTTCTGTGAGCTCTTGTCAGATATCGGTGTGGAGGAATCGTCTTGACTGATCTGGTGGAGAGAAATAGGTAAGAGTATTGGTAACCATGAATGCACATGCATGAATGCAAAATGTTAATGATGATGCAAATGCAACATAAATCAGGATCAAGGATCAAGGCCTCTTGGATAACAATTTCTCATGGTCAATAAGATATGGTCGAATCCTCCAGATTCAGAGGTTCGACGTTGCTTTCTGGATAAACAGCTTGTGCATAAGTCAAAGATGGTCGAACCCTCCAGATTCAGAGGTTCGACGTTGATTCTGATAGATAGCTTTTGCATAATTCATATAAGGTCAAACCTCCATATTCAGAGGTTCGACGTTGATTCTGATAGATAACTGATGTAGAACTTCTGTATAAGTCAAATGTCCCAGGATCAAAGGTTCGACGCCTTTTTGAATGCCAGGAAAACCAATAGTCACCAACATAACATGTACCTGCACCTGTATAGAGTATGATTCCCTCCCCACTCACAGGTGTAGTCTAGGTCAGGGTAAGGTCATGAAACGCAGTATACGGTCCGCCCGAAGGTAAGCATCATCACAGCGCGGATGCGGGTGACGATAATACCTCCGTTTGAAACCACTACTCTGCTCGTAGTCACATAATCCATCCCGAGACGTACACCTCGAGACAAACTATGCTCCCACTCTATCCTAGGGTACCTAGAGTGCACTCATAGCCTGGGTATTGGGCCTTTTACCTCATAGAACATCCCACCCAACCTGCAAACAGAGAAAATATGTGGTCCCCACGGGGACCCATAATATAGTCCAGATGCATGCGGAAAGTAAATATGATATGCAAACAGAAATAAACATGATACGAAAACATATATACACAGGATGTAAGCATATAAATAAACAAATAAAAACACCCATAGAAAAGAAACAAACAAAGGCTAGGATCGACTCACTAAGAATGGACCAGCACAGGTCTATCACATCCCCAGCAGAGTCGCCAGCTGTCGCACGCTCACGAAAATGAACAGAGTCGCCACCAATATATTTATCCCAAAGAGGGAGAGGAATATCAGGAAACCTAAGGTGAAGGAACAGGGTCTTGCGACCAGAGATAAGGTACGGGAGTCGGTTACGCGAGGGGAAGGTACTAGCACCCCTCACGCCCATCGTACTCGATGGTATCCACCTATGTTTGTTCTATTCTAAGGGTGTATAAATCTAAAGTTTAATTACTAAGGGAATGCATGCAAATGAAAGAAAAAGAAACACGGGGAAAATAAGGTTTATAAATAATTGTGCTCGCTTAGGCCCCGCGACCCAATGCCTACGTATCCTTTTCAGGAATCAGAGCGCCGTAGTTCGGCTCTTTAGTTTTTGTTTGTTTTTGTGTTTTTTAGTTAAACAGTTACATTCACACTCCGCTACTCGACCTCTGGAGTCTTAAGCTGGGAATGGAGCGGAAATAACGTGTCCGATTAGGAGAAAGAATGCCCTAAAGGCAAGAGAAAGAATGCCTCGGAGGCAAGAGAGAGAAGAGAGAAAATTGGTTTGTGTCTTTTAGGTGTAATTCCATGATGGACGAAAACCTACTACAAGGCTTCGCATCACTTCCTTACTTTGTTTAGGTCTGAGCCTTTATTAGATATTTTGAAATGTTTTTGGTTGGGTGTCTTTTAAGGGAAATTAATTTGTGACTTGAATCATGCCATAAAAAAAGAGTTTTTTTTGAATATTTAGAGAATGCACATCGAGGCCTACGCCACAATCGTTTCTCTAAATGAAATACAGTTTTTTGAATAATTAGAGAATGCACATCGAGGCCTACGCCACAATCGTTTCTCTAAATGAAATACAATTTTTGAATATTTAGAGAATGCACATCGAGGCCTACGCCACAATCGTTTCTCTAAATAACGGTTAAGAAATACCCCGAGGCCTACGCCTCAATCATTTCTCTTCCGCTAAGTGGGAAAGAACATACATCGGGGCCTACGCCCCAATCATTTCTTTCACACTAAAAAAAAGGCATTAGCATGATTCGCGTCGTCCTTTATTAATGTTTTAAAGTTGAAAAGGAAAAGAAGAAGAAAACTAGCCTAAAATGAATAACTAGCCTAAGTGTTGAAAAGGGAATTTCTAGATCCTAATGTTATCATGGTTTCTACCTAAAGTTAGAAATGAAAATAAAGTCATATTAGAAGCAAAATTAAGAAGGATCAAGATACACAAATTACACACAAGCATGAAGTAACAAGATTATAAGTCAAAAGAATCAATGTAAACAAATGATACAAAATAGTACAAAATGATTAAAGGAATGACTTGAAAATATAGCACAAAACATGAAAACAAATGATTCAAAATATAGTGCAAAATTGAATTAAAGATACTATTTATTTTCTATGATTTTTATATGACAAAAACAAGAATCCTAATTAAGCAAAGACCTAAAATAAAAGCCTAAACTAATATTTTTTAGTGATTATCCTTTATAACAAAATATGTGCATTAAAGGCTAAGAATGATAGGAAAAAGATTAGTGATGATATTACCTAAACTAAATGAATTTAACCAAATAAAAAAACATGGAAACAGGGGATGTATACTGATTTTATGGGTGTGAAGAGTAACTGGGCGCAGGGCCCATAGAATCAGCCCAGCAGAGTTATTTTTATTTCAGAATCTCATATGTCCAAAAAATAGTACAATGGGCCACAGGGGGGTATGAGATAGCAATCTGTGGATCAGGCCCAATATTTCATGTTCAGGTTCTTAATCCAATTATTATTATCAGAATTTATTAAGAGTAAAAAATTTACAATTAATTAATGAAAATAAAATATAAAAAAAGGAGCAATTGAGATTGGGAATTAGGGTTAACCTTGAGCGACGATTGAGCTTCTCACGTGAAAACTCGGACTCTCTCTTTCTCCTTCAAACGCCGGCGCTCACATTCTCCGACCGGAGCGTTCAGATCACCGCCGTGAATCTTCGTCTCTCATGTTCATGCGCAGCGGCGGCCGGAGTCCCAAACTCTCTTCTCCGATTCACAAACTCACGGTGCTACCACTTCTTCTCTCGTCTCTGACTTCTCTCGGTTTCGTCTTCGTTTGAATCGTTGTTTTTCTTTTGTACCGTGTTGATGCAGATTTGATGGAGATGAGGATGAAGATCGAAGGAGAAGATTAAAGCGCGGAGTCGTTGTGCGATGATGATGATGTTGTTGCTATGCCTTCGAACTCGTCGAGGAGGAACGATTGGAGATGCGATGATGTCGAATTCTTTGTTGCAGTGATGTTGTTACAGAGAAGGGATGAAGATGATTGTGCCACGGCAAAGATTGAAGGAGCGTGAGAGAGAGAGAGAGAGTGATGAAATTATTCAAGTAATCTCTTCTCTTTGTTCTTCAGATTTCATCGACTTCCTTTCTCCTCCTTCTAGTCTCAAATTCTGAGCTTTTTCTCCTCCGCGTTTGTGAGGTGAAGATGAATGTTATGATGAAGATTGAAGCGAGGTTGCAGAGGGTTGTTGGAGATTCTTGGTGATGATTGAAGATTGTTGATTTTTCCTGAAGAATGGTGGTGAGAGAGCATCGAAGGGATAAAAAATGAAGTGAAGGTATGGATCCAGAGAAAAGTGTTGAGAGAGAAAGGTGAAGGTGATGATGATGATGAATGAAGGGTCTGAAGGTTGAACAAAGATGATGATGATGATGGTGAAAGTGGTTGAGAGCCGATTCTGAAGAAGGAGCTCAAGTTATATAGAGGTTGATCCTCAAGGTTAGTTTTTTGAACTCTTCTCTTGAGTTTTTGTTAACCGATTCTGTTATGACCTGTTCCCTTTTCTTCTCTGATTCTGTTGGTGAACTGTTACACGATTCTGTTAGGGTTAGTTGAAATTCGGTTAGGAATTAGTTAGGTGCTGTTGGGGTAGTTGTGGGAAGTTAGAAAGTGGTTAAAGGCTTGAAAGTTTGTCAGTGACAGTTAGGGTGGTTATGAATGGTTTAGGGGAACTGTTATACTTTGTTTGTGAAAGTTTGAACGGCTGAATGATTTATTTTGCTTTCGTTCAATGTGCAGCCGGTTGGGGCTGATTTTATGCAGGGTTTACTTGAAGGATTCAGTTATGCACAGGGCTGGTAGTTAGTGATGTAACAGTAGGTTGCATCTTGGTTTTTTTTTTCTTTGATTTGCAAGTATGGTTTGATGGTTAAAACAATTAGGATTTTGTTAGGGGATGATGGTTAAAACAGTTAGGAAGAGGTTTAGAAATAGGTTAATTCTGATAGAAATAGTTAATGGTTATGAATAATCTTGTTTTTGCTGTTGATTTGCAGGTGGTATTGGTTGTACCTTGGAACATGGGGAACAAGGATGATGCATTTGAAGTCAGTTCTGTAGAAAGATCATAATGGAGATGACGTGGATCTAGATAGCACGAGCCAAAGGATAACCTGTTAACTTTGATGTATTTTTGAATGTCATATTTGTAATGAGATTTGTAGTTTGAAACTTGTTTGGAAATAGACTATTTCTCTTCTTTCTTTTTTCCGTAAGTGGTTGACATTGAATGGTGAGACTTGGTAATTGAAGTTGTAATTTTGACATGGACTTGAATAAATCTAGAGAACTCTACTTCACTTTGATTAACTTAATGAACAAATTCCGATCATTTTGCATCTTCAATGAAACCCTTGACTCAATTTAATTCATCGATTCGGCCCAACCTATGTGTCAAACACCAAATATTAGAAAGAATGATGCCTTCAATACAATGTATCTTCGCGTTCATCCTCTTTCACCATAGTTCAAGAACAATCTCGAAATAAAAGCAATGCCTCTTAAGAAAGTCTTTTGGTAATGAAACTTGAAGATATGAGACCTAAATCTCATCTTTAATTGATTAAACTCAATAAGCTCAAACAATGAACAATTAAAACCATAGTATTTCAAAATCCTTGATTCCCTTCCAGATTCATTACTTAATGATGTCTAATGTTAGAAGACCTAGTATGCGAATGATCATGAAGCAATAAGCCAGTTAGTAGAAAAATTGGATGGGCAAATTTTGGGGTGCAACAATGACATTCAAAGATGATCCAATATCGATCAACACATTGGACATTAAGTCCTCTTTGCAACTAACAGAGATGTGCAAAGCCAAATTATGATTTCTTCCTTCCTCAGGCAAATCTTCATCACTGAAGCTCAAATTATTACACGCAGTGATATTACTCACAACCCCATTAAACTGATCCAGCGTCACATCATGATCCACAAAGGCTTGATCAAGTATTTTCATCAGAGAATCCCTATGAGCAGGAGAATTCGCCAGCAGCTCCATTATAGAAATCTTGTACGGAGTGCGATGCAGCTGATCCACGATCTTATAATCACTCATCTTGATAAGCTTCAAAATCTCATCCATCTCCTTTCCTGAAGATGACCCAGCATTCACTTTTGTCACATCACTATTGTTCATAGGTACTGGAGTAGAATTCCTCTGGACATCCACAACTGTTTCGGGCTGAGTAAAAACTCGTCCACTTCTAGTCACTCTACTAACATCTGCTATATTCTCAACAGAAGACAGAGGCTTAATCTCAACTTCTTTTCCAGCTTCCAGCATGGTGGCATTGTATCTGTAAGGTACAGCTTTATCAGAACTATAAGGTACAGATCCAGGCAAACATATCACAAGAGGTTCCACAGCAGCTTTGCCATAATAACCAATCTCTACACATTCCGGGATTTCAAAGCATGGTTCAATCACATTGACATCATCTTCATCTCTATCCCTCAGAATCTCAATGAGCCTTTGATCTATCATCTCTTGCAAGTCCCTTCTCACAATGTAACATCCTCGAGGATTGACTGAACAAATCCTACAAGCAGCATGATTATGTTCATAATGACTGTATTCACACAGAGTGGCATGCATCTCTACCAATGATCCTCTGATGTGTTCCACACGATAAATCTTATACTTCCCAGGGCATCCATATACCATATTTACAGCAGATTCTTCATGAGTTGGCAACGGATTGTTCTTCACATTTGGGCCAATATCACGGAAAGAGAGCATTCCAGAACGGACCAATCTCTGAACTTCATTCTTCAGGGCCCAACAGTTTTCCAAATCATGCCCAGGAGCATTCTGATGAAAAGCACAGGTGGCATCAGCCTTGTACCACCAAGGGAGTTTCTCTGGAACAGGGGGTGGTGACCTTGGTTGAACCAGCTTTTTATGAATTAGAGCAGGATACAGTTCAGTGCATGTCATAGGGATAGGATCAATATTAACTCGAGGATACGGATTCCGCCTTGCTGGTTGTTGATTAATAGGAGCTACAGGCACTGAATTCACAACAGGAGTTACTGACGCCACTTGTTGAGATTGATTCCTGAATCGACTATTCCTCCCATGAGAAACAGCATTGGCATCTGATTCTTTCTTTTTCTGGAATGAAGAACCATACTTCTTCGCACCACCAGATGAATTGTCATTTCGAATCAAACGACCTTCTCGCACAGCTTCTTCCAATCTGACACCCATACCCACCATTTCAGTGAAGTCTACAGGAGCACTAGCAATCATCTTCTCATAATAAAACGGACCAAGAGTCTTCAGAAAAATCTTAGTCATCTCTTTTTCTTCCATCGGAGGAATCACTTGGGCGGCAACCTCACGCCATCTCTGAGCATATTCCTTGAAGGATTCCTTCTCTTTCTTCATCATAGCTCGCAATTGATCCCTATCAGGAGCCATGTCCACATTATACTTGTATTGCTTCACAAACGCTTCAGCTAAGTCATTAAAAGTGCGGATATGGGTGCTATCAAGGCCCATATACCACTTAGAAGCAGCTCCAGTCAGACTGTCTTGGAAATAGTGAATCAACAGACGTTGATCATCAGTGTGAGTGGACATCTTCCTTATACACATCACCAGGTGTGCCTGAGGACAGGAATTTCCTTTGTATTTCTCAAATTCAGGCAGCTTGAACTTAGCAGGTACTTTCACATTGGGAACAAGGCAAAGATCATGCACATTCTTTCCAAATAGTTCTTTCCCACGCAAGGCTTTCATCTCTTTCTGCAGTTCTTCGAACTGATCTTGGAAACCATCCATTCTGTCATGAATTTCGCTTGGAGCAGCATCATAAATGGGCTCTGGGACAAAAGGACCAGTATGAACAATAGGAGAGGTGTTGACCATAACAGGAGTCAACGGACGAGTCATCTCAGGAACAGACAAATAACCTTCAGGCATGCCCCAGGGGTATCCATTAGGCATACGTTGCTGAGTAGCACCAACAGGAATAGCAGGAATGGTTGTGGCAGCAATTTCAGAAATCACAGTGGTCTGACCCTGAGCTTGGGCATTGGGGGGAGGAACTTGATTCTGATTCTGATTCTGAGCAGCCATCAATGTCTCAACCAGAGCAGTGAGACGATCCACACCAGATCTCAAAGTAACAACCTCTTCACGTAGCTCGCGATTCTCTTGTTCAAGACCTTCCATCTTCTTCTTGCAGTTAGCTCGAGTATTATACCGGTGAGACAGCTTGATTCTGTATGAAGAACACTGAATAAGACCTCGGGAATACTCTCGGAAGCAGGACCAAAATGCAGAATGATGCATGAAATGCAATGCAAATGATTTTATTTTGGTTTTCAAGGAACTTTTAAGACATTAATTGCAAACATTAGCAAAAAAACATCATAAAACATAACAATATTCTTTCATTAATCATGAAAAGCATACAAAAGGATTCAAAGATCCAGAATTACAAAACAAAGGAAAAAGCTAAAAACTAGAAGGGAACACTTCTGATGAAGATCCAACTCCTCTCTGCAGCTTCCTACGGAGCTTCTCCAATTCATCTTCATAAAAGGCCTTCAAATGAGCATTCTCGACCATCAGCTTATCAGCAACTTCCTTCCATGCAACTGAATCTTCTTGTGGTCTCTTTCGCTTTTCACCATGTTGTTGAAGCAACTCTTCTTGATGACGAATCTGATCTTCCTTTTCCATCAACCAACCATCTTGGATATCAAGCATTTCATCCTTTTCTTTCAAGTGTATCTTCAACTCTTTGTTCTCAAACTCCAAAGCATCTCTTTCCGCTCTCAACTTAGCCACGAGCTCTAGATGTTCTTCACTACTTTCAACAGGAGTAGTGGAAGACAATGGCGGAGTAACGAGTAGAGAAGGCTCCTCGAGTAAATAAGGCATCTGAAAAGTGTGAGCTCTAGCTCGAACCCAATCAGTATAGTCTTTGAGAGCAACACATTGTTTTGTTCCCAAATGTCTCTTCCTATCAACATGGTGCCAAGCACGCACAAACCGATTCCTCATATCCGAATTTCCATCTTGATTAAGATAAAAGATTCCTGACACAAGAATACTAGCGGGTCGCTCCTTCATGGGGTAGCAAAATTGACGCCTTGCAAGAATGGGGTTGTAGGCAATCCCTCCTTGTATACCAAGAAGAGGTACATTAGGGAATTCTCCACAACTATCAATAATCTCACCAATGTCATAAGCCGGATTGTACCAATGGATATTCCCATTAGTAAGAGGCATGATCTTCTGAGACCATGGGAGACCATCAGGATTGTTCAAGAAACTCTTAGCTTGAGGTAAGTGCGAAATAAACCACTTATAGAGCAAAGGAGTGCAACAATTGATAAGTCCACCTTTCTTATCATTCCTATGGTGACTGGAATGATAAGTATCCCCAAGCAAAGTAGGCACGGGATTCCCAATCATGAAAATCCGAATAGCATTAACATCGACAAAGTTGTCAATGTTTGGAAAGAGTATCAAACCATAGATGAGCAAGGCCAAAAATGTCTCAAAAGCAATCATACTTCCTTTACTAGCCAACATAGAAGCCTTTCCAATCAAGAACTTAGAAGTCAACCCCCAAATTCCTCCTTTTTTGGTCATGTTTGCTTTTACATCTGATATCTTCAAATGAAGAAGCTCTGCTATCTCATCAACCTGAGGCTCTTTCTCCAAACCACTAAACGGTATGTCATCCGTAACGGGCAAACCAATCCAATAAGAATATTCCTCCAAAGTGGGCATAAGCTGATAATCCGGAAAGGTGAAACAATGATACACCGGGTCATAAAACTGCACAAGAGTCTCAAGAATTCCTTTTTCCACTTTAGTCTTCAAGATAGAGATTAATTTCCCATAACGGCTTTTGAAGTTGTCAAGATTAGGAACCAAAGTTGCTAGCTCTTTCAATTCTTTTGCACTTGAATTTCTGAAAGTGTACTTCTTGATGCTTCTCTTTTGATCCATGGTACCTGTTATGTTTACAAAAAATGTCTCTAAGTTCCTTGAAAACCATTTGTGAATGTCATTTTTATGAATGCATGAATGCATGGTTTATGCATCAATCACAATCAAGAGCACACAAGATCACATCAAATTACACAAAGATTAAACAGTCCAGGTTCAAAGGTTTGACGTCACGAGCATGGAGCCATGGGTCTACCCATCCCACAAGGTGTGTTCTAAGGACTTTTGTACCTGCCAGTCGGGTTCTACAAAGGTTCCCAGAGTTTTCAATCTTCTATCGGATATTACCGGCACGCACAATTGCTCATGGGCGCCAATAATATGCCTAAAAAGACCTCGTCTGAGCGTAGTATCGCATGAGAACAAGCTCAAATTGGTACTTGAACTTGTTTCTGCACTACATCCTAAAAGGCTTAGATTGGTTAAAAGGGTTCTAGGTCATTCAGCTTCTACGGACACTCACTATTGAAAGTAATAGCGTTATCACGATGGTTCGTAACAACCTCTACTACCTTCCATGAGGCCTCCACTGATTGGGGTTCCACCATATGACGCTCATGGTAAGGATTGCTCCTGACATGCGACTATTGGTCTTACCACCTCCTATCTCAAGTTACTCACCAAAGTTCGGGTTAGAACTTTGTCTCATCACAGAGGAACCATCGAGCACCAAAAAGAAAAAAAAAAGAAGATAAACAAACAAAGCACACAGCAATATATACAGATAAACACACAGATAAACAAAAATAGGCTTAACACACTTAAAAAACTGGGTCCCCAGTGAAGTCGCCATTTTTCTGTAGCGGGGAAAATCTGATATCGAAGCCATGGGATTGACTCGAATCAATATTCCATTTTGAAATCGCCACCGCGCTTTATTTTTTCAAAGGAAAAGGGAAAAGAACGTAAAACCCAAAGTTTTGTTTTTAAAACAAGAAAGAGATCTCAGGTACGGGTGTTGATTATATGAGGGGAAGGTTTAAAGCACCCCTCATATCCGTGGTACTCCACGGGAACCTTTTTGAAAATCTGTGTTGTGTGTGTGCTAAAAAAACGGTTTGTTTTATTTTTTAAAATAAGCTCGGCAAAGCGTTAAGCTTTGGGCCTACATACCTCCTCGGTGCAATGGAGAAGTCAGAGCTAATGTAGTTCCGCTTTTGGAAAAAACAGTTTTTAAAACGAATAAACACTTTGTTGTCGTTAGAGAGAAATACTCAGCCATTGATCTTGAGCATGAGAACAAACAAGTTCTTTGCATCGCAAATGAAAGAAGGGCGCCAACTCGGATAAAATCAACGAGTATGCAACTAGCTCTCTCACGCGGAAAAGATCTCATTATTATCAATCAATTTCAAAATCGTGGGGTATAACCACTCGTTTCAACAATTAACGGTGTCTAAACTTTTGAAGAAAAGCCACTAAGGGCGAAAGATATTTTTAAGAAAAAAGTTTTGAAAAGATTTGCAAACATAAGAATATTTTGGAAAAAAGGGAGAAGATTTTGAAAATTTAAGAATGAGAGGAGATGAAGAGGCTAACCTAATGCATAAAATGAAAGCTAAGGAAAGAAACGGTCTAACCGAATAAGAAGTCAACACTTGACATTAAGAGCCAAGGTAGTTTTCCCATCCTTTGGATTTATCAATACCAACACATTAACACTTGGGGATCCAGATGAACTTATTGTCTTAGCACCATTTTTCATTAAGAACATTAAGATTCCGACGAAAATCGGGCAGAGTAACGGCTGTTTTCGGGTAAAATCCTTATATCAATGCCTTGGAATTAACCATCAAGGGCTTTCAAGGAAATACCTGCACACATAAACATACAACAGAACAATGCCAGACAGACAGGACATTCACAGGATAGTAATAGAATGAGTCCAAAGGTACTAGGTCCATAAGTCCGAATCTCCAAAGTGCTAGGGATAGTAACCGATAGTCCAAAGAGAGCCTTATGTATTTTTTAGATTTTGGTTATTTATTAGTGTTTTAGCGAAAAAATAAAGTATGGTCCAAGTGGACAAAAGAAAAATAACAGAAGCATAAACATATGTCCAAGTGGACAAAGAGAAAATGACGGAAAGTAAATATGATGAAATGATAAAGTAAAGCGATAAAGCGAGAAATATAAAGAGCGGTATATTAAAGGTGCGGAAATTAAAGTTAGTTGTTAAGTGTTAAAGATAACCATCTTGAAACTTGTCAAGTATGTTATCAAAGTTAGTAGGAAGATCTATGGTGAGTGAATGATGTACTCGGATTTAAATTCGATGGGGTTTATCAGAAGCTTGATAGAATCATTGCGACTACACGATAAAAACCTCCACAAGTCTTAAATCAACCGCATACAATTCTCTTCCATGTTTGATCTTTTTTATTCGGGACACGAAATATTGCGCTATGTTACGCAGATCGCCAAGTGATTTATGTAGAAATCACCCTACAACGAGGCCGGTCAAAACTTTATGTGCTAATGCATGCGAGAAGAACGATATGTAGATCGCCTTCCGAAAGCAATACCGCACGAAAAGAAAATAGGTAACGATCTAGTCTTTACTAAGAATCCATGAGAATTCTCAAAGTATTAAGACTTTCATCGATCAAAAGAAAAAAAGGAGAAGGAGAAGATAAAATGCATAAAGATAATCAACTCACACTATCATTAATATCATTCATCTAATATTATGGATTTGGTTCTTTCAAACCTATCAACATCCTAGATCCAATGATATTAATGAAATGGAGGAAGAAGAATAAAATTCACAAAAGATAATCAACTCACACTATCATTAATATCATTCATCTAATATTATGGATTAGGTCATTTCAAACCTATCAACATCCTAGATCCAATGATATTAATGAAGTGGAGGAAGTAGGAAGCCAAAACAAGCATAAAAAAGGCAAAAAACACATTCTGCCTTACTGGAAATCGATTTACCTCTGTAGAAAATCGATTTCCTGAGTGCAGAGTTCAGTTTTGGGCGCAAAAAACAGAGTGGAAATTGATTTCCCTCTGTAGGAAATCGATTTCCTGCGCACAGTTTTCAAAAAAACAGCATTATGAACTTTGAAACTTGATTTAGGCAAACATACAAACACCTTATGATCACATATCCATAGGAGCACGAATTTTCCATCAAATCACCATCAAATAGCACCAATATAGCATCAAAGATGCATTGAACACAAGCAACAAAGATCTACATCTTAGAATTGAGAAATTTACCAATTCTTGAATTAAAGTGTTGAAGTAGCT
The DNA here is from genome assembly GCF_029867415.1 of Vicia villosa. Taxonomy (NCBI): domain Eukaryota; kingdom Viridiplantae; phylum Streptophyta; class Magnoliopsida; order Fabales; family Fabaceae; genus Vicia; species Vicia villosa. The sequence goes on from NC_081184.1 coordinate 44,251,090, forward strand.
TCAAGAACAAGCACATAGTGTAGATCCTTCAAGTATGGAGATGAACAATCAAAGAAAAGAGTGAAATGTAGGAGGCTTAGTTCAAAATTAGCAAGATTCAATGTGAACCTTACTAATCTTATGAAAATGAACTTTGGGTGAGGGTTTTGGAAAGGGTGAGAAATGAATTTGCAAGCAATTTTTTGGCTCTCCAAGCTTGAGAAGTGAATTTGCAAGAACTTTTTTGGCTATCAAAAGCTTGAGAAATGAGAGAATAGAAGGCTCTATTTATAGAATTGGAGCAAGAGTAGTGGCAAATTGGTCTTTTTGTGTTTGGTGATTAACTTGTGTTTAATTGGTGATTAAAGTGGCAATTAAATGGTAAAAAAGTGGTAAAATGGAGTTAAAGAGGGTTTAATGAATGAGTTAATTTTGATGAGGTGGAAAATTGATAAATGATCAAATAAAAAAGGTGCCAAAATGATGTCAAGCTTCCCTCTTATATTTTTTTGAATTTTGCGCACAGGAAATCGATTTCCCACAGGGGTAAATCGATTTCCACCTTCAAATTTTCAAAAAATTGTTTTTTTGCACTGTTTTGATTTTTGCCCGATCTTTCACTTGTAAAATATAAACAAAAGAGACAAAACATATATTTTTGATTTTTTTGGTTAGTATAAACAAATAAAAAGGCTATAAATGCTCGATAATTCCCCCTTAGAGATAATCACAGTATCAAAGATCAAGCTTCCCAATGGTGCTCTTGATTGATGATTGAATGCAATTGATGTATGATCTTAGGGTCAAAAATTGGGGTATGACACCGTGTTTCTTTTCTTTCATTTGCATGCATTCCCTTAGTGATTAAGCTTTAGATTTATACACCCTTTAGATAGCAACAAACATAGGTGGATACCATCGAGTACGATGGGCGTGAGGGGTGCAAGTACCTTCCCCTCGCGTAACCGACTTCCGTACCCTATCTCTGGTCGAAAGACCTCGTTCTTATTCATTCCAGGTTTTCTGATATTCCTTTCCCTCGGTGGGATAAATATATTAGTGACAACTCTGTTCACATTTTCGCGAGCGTGCGACACCCAGCCTCATGAATCCATGGGTGACCTAGAAACAACTGTATTGTGTCGGGATATCCATAACTTGGAAAGTGATTTTGAACGTCTGAGGTCCAATAGTTATGGGAAGATCTACTTCTCCAAAAACTGACTTTCTTGATCTATCAAATGCTTTGACGGTGACGTGACTGTCCCTTAGCGGATAATCTTTGAAGGATAATCTTGACAATGTTGATTTCGGAATGACGTTGAGAGAGGATCCATTGTCTATTAGGACTTCTGTGAGTATATCATTCTTGCAGCCAACTGAGATGTAAAGTGGAAGGTTATGGTCCATTCCTTCTTCCAGAAGATCTTCGTCACAGAAACTCAGGTTAGTTCCTGCGGAGATGTTGGCAATGATGTTGTTGAATTGCCCTACAGTAACGCTAGGTTCTATGAAAGCTTGTTCCAAAACTTTCTGTAGAGCTTCCCTATGAGCCTCAGAACTCAATAGTAGGGACAGAACAGATATCCTAGACGATGTTGCAGTTAATCTACGATGTTGTATTCACTCCTCTAGATTAATTTCAAGATCTCATCATTTTCTTTCGCTTGAGCAGCATTGGTCGCATGATTGTCTGGCCTATGTGGTGCTTCTTCTGAAGGTTTCTCCACATTTTCTGTTGTTTTGTTGAAGACTCGTCCACTTCTGGTGACTCGACTAACGTCAGCAATGTTGACAATAGATGGTAATGGTATTTCCTTACCATTTTCAATGAATGTAGCGTTGTACTTGTATGGTATAGCCTTGTTGGACTCATACAGTACAAGACCTGGTAAGTAGATGACTAATGGAGCAATTGTTGTCTTCTTGATGTCATACTTGACTTGCATTGGTTCAACCCTATTAATTTGAGGAGATACGGTAAAGACTTCTTCATCTTCTCTGTTGGCAATAACTGTAATGGTATTTTCATCCATTAGTTTCTGAATGTTATTGCGAACGCGCAAACATCCTCGTAAATTTCTTCGACAGATTCTGCATCTACTGTAAGGATGGAAATCCGTTCCAAAGTAGGCAAGTCCATTTAAAGTCTTATGGAACCTGACTACCGATCCTTAGAGATCTTCAACTTTATAGACCTTGTATTCTCCTGGACATCCTTGAACCATGTTGACGTCGTATTCAGTTTTGACTCGGATGTATTGAATCCATCCTAAGTCCATTTGCTCTTGTAATGCAGCTTGAACTACAACACATCCTTGATTATTCTTTGGACAAATTTCACATGTGAAGTAGTTGTGAGGTGGTACATGGCCGTACCTAGCTTGTCTTGCGTGCATTTTGACGAGATTTTCCCCTATCTGACGGATGTCGTAGATTTGGATGACGTTGGGGTGTTGGTCTATCAGATTCACTGAAGATTCTTTATGCTGCGGCAAAGGATTTTCCTGGACATTAGGATTAGTATCTTTGAAGGATAGCATTCCACTCTTCACTAATCTTTGAACGTCGGTCTTGAAAGGGAGACAGTTCTCAATGTTGTGACCTGGTGCCCCCTGATGATAGGGACAAGATTGGTCAGCCTTGAACCATGGTGAAGAATTGTTCGCAAGATTTGGAGGACTCCTTGTCTGAATGAGTCCTTTTGCCAGTAGTGTTGGAAACAATTCCGCATACGACATTGGTACGGGGTCAAAGGCAGGATACCTTAATACCTAATTGTTGTTGAAATTTGGAGGTCGAACCTGTTGCTGAGGTTGTTGTGACCTTTGTTGAAATGGTTGTTGAGAAACCTGAGGATGATAAGCTGGCGCTGAGTTAACAACCAGAGTTATTGTAGCAACTTGAGGTGGAAACTTCTTCTTTGCTTTGTGCAAGACATTGCTGACATCTTGATCCTTTTTCGTTTGGAAGGAACTTCCATACTTCCTAGGACCAATAGAAGATTTTTGTTTTTTGTTCAAGCGTCCTTCTCGAACTGCTTCTTCTAAATGTACGCCCATGTTTACCATCTCGGTAAAGTCACTGGGGGCGCTGGCGACCATTCGTCCGTTGTAAAATGGACTCAAAGTCTTGAGATAGATTTTTGTCATTTCTTTCTCTTCCAGTGGTGGAAAAATCTGAGCAGCAACTTCACACCATCTCTGAGCGTATTCCTTGAAACTCTCTTTATCCTTTTGAGTAATGGCCCGGAGTGATCTCTATCGGGAGCCCTATCCAGATTGTACTTATACTGTTTGACGAAGGCCTCTCCGAGGTCTCGAAAAGTATGAATCTCTGAACTGTCCAAGTTCATGTACCATTTAAGTGCAGCACCAGTCAGGCTGTCTTGAAAATAATGAATGAGCAATTGTTGATTATCAGTCTGAGTTGACATCCTTCGAGCGTACATCACGAGGTGACTTTGTGAGCATGTATTCCCTTTGTACTTCTCGAAATCTGGTACTTTGAATTTGTGAGGAATCTTAACATTTGGAACCAGACAGAGGTCTGCAGCATTCTTTCCAAATAGATCTTGTCCTCGGAGAGTCTTAAGTTCCTTCTGCATTTGCAGAAACTGTTCCAGGAACTCGTCCAATATTTCATACACGCCAGCGTCCTCACTGGGAGCGTGATGATATACTTGTCCGCCCGGTGGAGCAAAAGTATGCATAATGGGCTGTGGAGAAGCCATGACAGCAGATCTCGGAATCTCAGAATTCTGTTGCGCGTAACCCATTGCCGTTGCTCTTGGAACTTCAATTTCTAGAGGTCTATAACCCTCCGGTGGATGCATATCCATTGTAACTCTTGGAACTTCAGAAACTGGGGGTATGTACCCATCTTGAATAAAATTATATGGCATGCCCCAAGGCCGGTTGGGCGGCATGGTATACTGAGGAATAGGAGTAGAAACAATCCCGGAAACCACAGTCCTTTGTGGTTCTTCTAGTGTTGGTCGATTCTGTGCAACCACGAGGGCTTATACTATACTATTGAGCCTTTCAACAGCATCTTTGAGAGTAGTAACCTCTTCTCTGAGTTCTCCATTCTCTTGTTCTAAGTCTTCCATTCTTTTTTTGCGACTTGAACGAGTGTTGTATGAATGAGACAGCTTGAATGCCTTTGTTCACCTCCTTCTCCTCCTCTCTTTCTGGAGAAAGGAAAGTGACGATTAGATCCGCAAAAATTCTTGTGTCAGTGCGTACAACTAAAGCGAAGCATGATGTGCAATTAAGTTAATATTTTTCAAGGAGACACCATAATTACGTTATGAAACATCAAACTTTTTATTAACTAAGCGAAAACGCCATTTTTTACACACTTTGAAAAGGGAAATACAGAGAAACAGAGAGAAAGGACTCTAAAACTTTGACAAAGAGCCGACTTCACGTTCTAACATTTTATTCTGTTTCTTGAGCTGAGCGTTCTCTGATGTAAGCTGATCGATGATCCAGGAAGCAGGAGGGATATGATGAGAAAGTGACGATTGTGTCAGTTGTTGATCGAGTACTTCAAGTAACTCATCCTTCCTTCTTAGGATGTTCTGAATCTCAACATTTTTCGTGTTGACGATTCGATACTTGTTTCTCCAAGCATTCCTTTCTTGGCATACCTTGTTTAATGCCGCTTGTAGTTTTTCAACATCGGTGGAGAAAAGGGAAATTGGTTCCCTTAGGGGAATAGGTTCTTGACGCTGATATGGCATCCTGAGCTTGAATGCCCTGACGCGTACCCATTGAAGGTAAGGATCCAGGGAGATGCAAAGATGTTTTCCTAACAATCTTCTCCCTTTTGTGTGAACAAGACGCCAGGCTTGGATAATTTCCTTATTCAACATGTTGCCATGATCATCGATGTTCTTGAAGAACAGACCCTCCAATTGAATACTACTTGGTATGTTTTTCATGGGATAGCCGTATTGACGACGGGCTAAAGCTGGATTGTAACTGATTCCTCCCTTAGTTCCAATAAGGGGTACGTTAGGGTAACTTCCACAACTGAAGATGATCTTGGTTTCATCGTTGTCAGGACTATACCAGTCAATGTCCGAATGAGTGAGGGACATGATTTTCTATGACCAGTGAAGGCCATCCCTCATATTCCAGAAAGTGCTAGTCTTTGGCAGGTGCGAGACGAACTATTCGTATAACAACGGTATGCAGCATGTGATTAATCCTCCTCGCTGCAGGTTTCTTGAATGCACAGAGTGGTAAGCATCCGCAAGCAAGGTTGGAACTGGATTTCCAATTAAGAAGATCTTAATTGCGTTGATGTCGACGAAATTGTCAATGTTAGGGAACAAAAACAATCCGTAGATAAGCAATGCCAAGATGTCCTCAAAAGCGCTCATATCTTGGATGCTGACGAAGTACTGAGCTTGATCCAATAGGAACTTGGAGGGCAATCCTTGAATTCCTCCTTTACTCACCATATGAGTTCTGATGTCGACTACGTTTAAGGGAGTAGTTGTTGTAATGATGATGTCGTCAGGATTCTTTTCCAAACCGGAGTACGGATCTTGCGCGTACACGGGTATTCCAATCAGACAAGAGTACTCCTCCGACGTAGGCATGAGTTGATAATCTGGAAAGGTGAAACAGTGATACGTTGGATCGTAAAACTGTACCAAAGTGGGAAGGATCCCATCCACAATGTTGGTATTGAGAAGAGGCAGAAGTTTTCCATACTTCTCCTTGAAAGCCTGGGGGTTGACCACCAGTTTCCCGAGCTTTTCCAATTCCTCGACCTTAGGAATCTTGAAGGTGTACTTCCTAGCTCTCTTTCTTTCGTAATCCATGGTATAGATCCTTAAGTCCTTTCTCAGTTTCTCTCTTTCTCTCTATGAAGTTCAAACCGTTCGTTATTTAGTTTCCTTGAAAAATGACTCGAAAAAGACTCTTTTGTTTTTAATATTATCATGAATGCATGAATGCAGACACAAGAGTTTTTAAACAAACATGGCGTAGAAGGGTATAGTGGTCATGGAGTCACATCGCAAACCTCGCCCCAAGGCAAACTAAGGATAAGGATTTTTGTACCTGTAGAACGGGTTCTAAGGGTTCCCAGAGCTTTTGCTCATTCTTAAAGATACGTTGACTGGTATCTCCAACAGAGTTTGCTCTGAGTGTAGTATCTGCATGACAATTACTTTCGTAATCACCGCTCTACGTCCTAAAAAAGGCTTTAAGCGGGGTTAATGGGTTTCTAGGTCCTCCTGGTACAAATCAGTCTCGGAATGCATTGGCGCAGTTAATCATAACCAGCCAGGCAAATCCCAATAGTAGATTTGGGAACCAAGATTAGAGGGCCTTCATCGAGAAGACATCCTCCATCCTATCTTATGTTGCACTCAAATCCGGGTATAGGATTTCTCACCACAAGGGGGAATCAAGCCCTTTCCCGATACAGAAAAAACAAAATAAACAAGTATATATGCAACAATCACATGAAATGACACAGAGGTTAGGCAGGACCTCTCTTGTTTGAGAGGGAATTTGGCATCCCTAATTCCTCATTGGGGGCTGGACCAGCATAGGTCAACCATTGGTTTGGATGAAAAACCAAGGTTATTACTCTCCCCAACAGAGTCGCCATTTTTCTGTGGTGTTGTTTTTTTTACCTCCCCGTTTCACTTGGGAGGACGGCACGCTAGACCCTTCACGCGAAATTTGGAAGGAGACTGCGATAACACACGAACTTTTTAATTATCCTACGAAAGAGGAAGGGGAAAAAGATCTCAAATAAACCTAGGAGTTTTCTAAGTGTGGGGATTCACCTAGACTAGAAATTCTGGAGTCTGGGAGGTCGGTTATACATAGGGAAGGTTTTAAGCACACTACATATCCATAGTACTCTACGGGAACCTTCTCTGTGTCTATTTGTTTATGTTTGTTGCTAATTGATTGGGAAAGTTTTCCTTTGTGTTAGGAGAAGGAATTGAATTGAATTAAAAGAAAGACGGACGGACTGACTATTTTTAGTTTTTATTAGCTCGCTGAGATTCCTTGTGAACCTCATGCCTACATATCCCTAATGGAAGACAGAGCTTTTTGTAGTTCGGATAAATAATTAGGGAAATTAATTATTTTTGGTGCCTTGCTTAAAGCTCAAGGTTGAAGCTTGAATTAAATCTTTGTTTACAGTAAAGAGACATGAAATTATCTTTACAGAGAGGTATTTCTACTATTCCACCACAAACATTAAAAGAGTGACAGAAAAGCTGAATTCATTTCATTCAAGAGGGGGACCTTACTTGTGTATGTGCAAGTATACCAGTCAACTGCGTCTTGAATGAAAGAAAGGTGCTCAACCAAATTAGGGAAAGTTACAAGATGCCCGGGTTTACTGACAGAGCATGACTTTCAAAATCCTAAATGGGAGACTGATTAAAATTAAAATTTAATGTAATGTTTGTTTATTTGAATGTGGTGAGATAGGAGAAAGTTCTCTCTATAGAGATAAGCTATGTCTACCTACTGTATGAAAGATTTGACTTTAGCTGGCTTGTATGAGGCCCAAGCTTGAGGCTTTTTTAATTGATTTTTATTGACTTTGGGAGATGACTCCATTGGGGATTAACTTAAACTAAAAGGTTTTGTGTTCTGTACAAAGCCCAGAATTGAGTCTGACTCTAGTTAGAGAGTGTTTATTTGATGGATTTTATTTGGTGTTTTGTACAAAGCCCAGAATTGTGGCTGACTCTTAATTGGGGAATATATTATTTTCTGCCTTGTATGAAGCCCAAGGTTGTGGCTGACTCTTACTAGGGAAGACATTTTTTTCTGCCTTGTACAAAGCCCAAGGTTGTGGCGGACTCTTAAAGAAACTGAATATGGATGACTCTATGGGGAAAAGATCCTAAAGGTTAGGAATCTTTTGACACAGGGAATGTAATTTTATCTGCCTTGTACAAAGCCCAAGGTTGTGGCTACTTGATGGTGAAAGACTCACTAGGGAGACTCTATTATCTGCCTTGTACAAAGCCCAAGGTTGTGGCTGACTCTGGATAGGAGAATACCTATGAGTAGGGTTTTGACTCTAAGAGGAGTATGTGCCTTGTACAAAGCCCAAGCTTGAGGATGACTTTTTAAAGAAAGATCTATCAGTGTGGGATCTTTGACTCAGAGGGGATTTTGACTTTGTTGAGGATTATCCTAAGGGTTGACCATACTGAGGATTGTTCTTCTGTTAAACATGAATGAATGAATGAAAGACCCAGGTTTGAAGATTGACCCTACTGGTGATTTGTTTAAGTGGTTGATCTAAAGTAGACTCTACCGGGGAATTTGTCTTTTAAAAAGCTTAATTTTGGAAGCTAACCCTTTCTAAGGAATTTGGATTTAAGGAGTGATTTTGGAGGCTGACCCTTTCCAGGGGTTTTGTCTCAACTGGAGAGTTTTATCTTTTGAAAGTTTTAATTTTTGGAAGCTAACCCTTTCCAGAGAATTTTATTAAAATGAAGGATTTAATGGAGGCTAACCCTTTCCAGGGGATTTTATTAAAATGAAGGAATTAATGGAGGCTAACCCTTTCCAGGGGTTTTTGGAAAGAGGGCAGAAGGATTATCTGTTTGAGACTTCTTGTTTAAAGCCCAAGATTAAGGCTGACACTGACTGAGGATATATCGATATGGATCATAGACTCTGCTAAGGAGGAAAATTATTGGAGATAAGGGTGACAGAGACTGTCCATGTCTCTCATTCCAAAAGGTGTACTCAATACTGAGATTGAGACAATCTTAGCTTGTGTAAAGTCTGGTTCTTAAGAATGGAAGAAACTCACCAGGGTAGGCTAAAAGGTGACTAAAGACCTGTTCCTATGTTTATAAGAAACCTGATGGGTCCTTGTATACAAGCTCAAGAGGAAGCTGGGAATGCTTTTAAGAAGCCTGTGGGTCCTTGTACAAAGCCCAAGAGGAGGCTAATCGAGGGTCCTTGTTATAGCACAAGAGAAAACTATGTAGTTTTGAACTTATTTTGGCTCTAAGCAAATGGGTAAGAGGTTTCACCGGGAATAATTCCTCTTGGGTGGATGTGTCCTATTTTGGGTTCTAAGGCTTTTTTAAGATGTTTCACCGGGAATAATTCATCTTGAGGGTTTGAACTAAAGATCTCTAATTAGGAAAGAGCCTTCAACGGGAAGACATTCACAATCCTAGGCCATAGTCCTATAATATAATATATATATATATATATATATATATATATATATATATATATATATATATATATATATAGTTTAACTGTCCTAAGGTTTACACTCAGACGTAGTCCTAAACAATATATAAATAGTTTATATTTGACAGTAATTTAAATAAAGACTGTAAATTGAAAGCTTTTAAAGCCTAACCTGGATGGAGTGGAGGCCTTTGAAGATGTATATACAAAGCCTTACCAGTAACTTGGTTGTTTATTGATAATAGTTGAATATTTATTATAAACAGTTAAAGGTTTTTGAAAACATAAGAAGTGAGGATGGACATAGGTCACATAGGTATCTGAAGAGTTTCACCGGGTATAATGCCCTTCAAATACCAGAAGAATGTTTTGAAAACAGAAAGAAGATTTTGTAAATACAGTTTTTGAAAACAAACTATGAAAAGAAAAAGGTGCTGGGACTTACACTCTATTAGAGGCCCATTAAAAATGAATTACTGTTTATGAGAAACAGTTTAGGAGATACAAGGTTTTGTTGTCTGAAAACCTGGATCGTCTGTTTGATCGGAGATTGAAAATAGTTTTGAAAATTGACAAAAAGTCAACTTAATTAAAGTAAAGATGAAATCTATACCTAATTAAGACCTACATGACTTAGGTTTTTATCACAAAATTATTCATACAATAATTAGGTAAAAAAAAACATATGAAAACATATATTTGAAGTATTAAGAAAACACTTAAAATACACCATTTTAAACCTAATAAAAATATATGAAATAAATAATATTTTTGTGATTTTTTGATTGTTCATAAAATAGATATATTAATTGACAAGTGTGTGAAAAATGAAGTTAAAATGAATTAATTTGATAAGTGAATTAAATAGTTTAAGTTATGAAGAAATTAGAGAAGAAAAGTGGTAAAAAAATTGGTTTTGGTCCTAGCAAGGCTTGAACCCACGCCCTTGATGACCACTTCACAAAACCTGACCAACTGAGCTACACGCTCAGTTTGTAATATCACCACCATGAATTAGTTTTGTTTTAAAAACACCCAGGAGATTCAAATTTGCGCGCCACCATAGTCATCTTCTTCCTTGAGCTCGTGAGAATTTGAATTTTCTAACTCTCTGGTTTCTTAACCAAATGGTATGATGTAAACATCAATCTTGCTCATTTTTAGACGAGGAACATGATTATGGGTTCAGAATTTATTTATTCTAAGTGTAACTAACGAATTTCAGTATGAACACAAAGAACATATAAACCCTAATTTTAAAATTAAATGATGAACAAGATGAATAAATGAATGATGATAGAGGGTTTTTAATCCTCTAATGATGCTGAACAAACTGGTATTGAGATATATCAAGAAAAGTACTTAAATATGAGTGTTAGAGTTTGGAAAAATACCTCTGAAAATGGAGGTCGATGGCTATGGTGGAGAACTTCTGGCTATGGCTGAATGATCCTAAAAGCTTCATGGGGACTCAGTGATGCTAACTAAATGCTTATTGTATCTTGAATGCTTCAGAATTGCCCTGCTCGACACCCTCAATTTGAGCTTCAAGTGAACATGGAGGTTTATGATTCTGCACTTACAGATAGGCTGCGACCATCTGGATAGCTTCACTACACCCTAAGGAACATGTTTGGATGCTTGGACTTGCTTGACACCTCCTGAATTGTGCTACAGACCTTCAACTGCTCGAGCTCCAAAATGGAAGTGACTATGGTGTTCCTCCACTTACAGAAGTGATCCAGGTGTTTGGATAATTTCTAATGAACCTCCTTGATGTGTTAGAAGGCTTACTTTCAAAAGAAGAGCTCTGGTTTGAAGAAATCGATTCTTCTTGCCAAAGATCTTTTAAAAACCATAAGCATGAGGGAGAGAAAGAGAAAGCAAGAATTAGGGTTGCTTTGGTGTGTTTAATATGAAGGATGACACTTCTATTTATAGGCAAAGAGCTCTGTACAAATTGGAGGAGTGAGCTTGCTTAATGAGGGAGTTTTGGTTTCTTGGCCATGAAGAAATTCAAAGAATCTCCAAAATGCAATAATGCCCCAACCTTTAGGATCTTTTCAGATAGAATTTTGATAAAGCTTGAATCACGGAGATTTGCAAAAGGTCTTCCCTAGTGTTGATCATGGGATGAATGCCCCAGATTGAACGGAACTATTCCACCAGATGGATGCTTCAGGTATTTGCTTTGTGGATGACCAACCTTTGCCTTTGTAAGACTTCTCGATGGAATTTCAATGTTGAACTTTCCTTGGTTTCAAGTACTTGTTTTAAGATTAGAGACAATTCTGTTTTGAAAAAGATAATGAGAATGCAATGCACATGTCAATCTCAAAAGAAAAGTTTTTATTTGTCAAAATGTTGTACTGATAATAACACAAATGACAAAGCAACATTAGGAGTAAATTTTGACATGATTTCACAGTTTGTATGCTTTCAGAACGAACCCTGCTTCAATTAGGAATTTTTAGGGTTGTAACGTGGCCGGGTTCACGGTTTGAGAAACAAAGGATAAAGGCTCAAGTTCTACTTAACCCACCCCTTCTTCGTGATGTTCTCCAGTCCTACGTTCAGCTAGTTAGACACGAGTATTCAACCTTTAGGAAGGATTGTGATGGATGAGGATCCTTATTGGTTTTGATGGAAGTGGCAGTCACCCTTTCGTGCTTTTGTTGATGGTCACAACCGCTTGTCCCTTGGAGGATTTTTCTTTTGCATTGTCTTTTGCTTTCCCTAATTTTTGCTTGGACAAACAGTTTCTTTTGATTTTGGTTTTTGTTGTCCAGCGGGATATGCCCTAATTTTTGCCTAAGTCAATTGCTTTCGAGCTTTTCTTTTTTGACTTAGAAGGCTATTACATTTTTTATTCATAACTTTCTTTTCATTCATTTTGCCTCGTTCGAGAACAAGTTGTATGACTTTGTGATTGACTTGATGAAAAGGTGGTGACTGCCTTGCTCTTAGTGAATGAGAGACATTCATTGTGGATTGTGCTCTTCTTCTTTTGTTGTGAGATATGCGATATGATTGATCCTCTGATGGAATACCTGAAAGTTGAGCGCTCGGTCGCACTAACTGAAGACTACCCTGCCCCTAGTTAAGATTGAGGGTTTTGTATTTTTTGAAAAGAACTACTACTCCTTAGGCTCAAAGGGGTTGACGAGGGTTTCACTCCCTTATAACTCCAGTGTTTAGGAATTGAAACAATGCATGTACACCGTCAGCAGGGTCTTCGTTCCAAAAGCAAACGATTAGTAGTTCATGTGTTTTTGATTTTCATCATTCTCCTTTTTTAGTTGCTTGAACAAATGAGTTGAATATCAATGAACATAATGACAAAAATAGAATGATTTGAGAAAAACATGCATATTGCATTATTTTTATTCATTCAAAACAGAATGAGTTTCTTATAATGAGAAGTACTTGATAACAACAAAAGTAATACAATTGAAAGTACTTTAAAATAATCTAGACAATGGCAAGTTTGGCCTTTTTTTGATGCAAGTGAAACGTTCTCCGACAAACACAAAGTATTTTAGGCTCCAATGGTGGAAGGTGCCCCCATGAGGAGGCATGGGGTTTTCTGATAGTAGCTTGATCTTGTTTGTAATTCCCCATGATTCTTTTTCTGTGAGCTCTTATTAGATATCGGTGTGGAGGAATCGTCTTGTCTGATCTGATAGAGAGGAAGAAAGTAAGAGTCTTGGTAACCATGGATGCATATGCATGAATGCAAAATGTTAATGATGATGCAAATGCAACAGAAATCAGGATCAAGGATCAACGACTCTTGGATAACAGCTTCTCATGGTCATAAACTATGGTCGAACCCTCCAGATTCAGAGGTTCGACGTTGCTTTCTTGATAAATAGGCTTGTGCATAAGTCAAAGATGGTCGAATACTCCAGATTATGAGGTTCGACGTTGACTCTAATAGATAACTGAAGTAGAACTTCTATATAAGTCAAAGATGGCCGAATCCTCCAGATTCAGAGGTTCGACGTTGATTCAGGATGATAATTTGAGCATAAGTCAAATAAGGTCGAATCCTCCAGATTCAGAGGTTCGACGTTGGTTATGATAGATAGTCTTAATGGCACGGGGGTAGGATGGAGGCATGGTTTCCTGCAAAACAAAATTTCTCAACCCCACTCACGGGTATGATCTAGTATAAGGTAATGCAAAAGGTCACCAGCGTTAACAGTTCTCCTGAGACACCATCATTGCTGCAAATACATGCCAACAATGGTATCCCATTTGAACCTCAACTGGTTGTGGGTCTCATGATCGCAATCAACAGAACCTGACATTCAGTTGGCATGATGACTATCCACTATGTCCTAGGTAGCCTAAGTATCACTCTGGCCTGGGTATTGGGCCTTTTACCTCAAATCAGTAACATCCCATCCCAACAGAACAGCATAATAATAATCCATAGTATAGGAAAATAAAATGCAAGGCATAAAGAAATAAAGCAATAAAGCAATAAAGCAGTAAAGCAATAAAGCAATAAATGAACACCCAAAGAAAAGAAAACAAAACAGAAGCTAGGATTGACTAAGCTTCCCCTGCAGAGTCGCCAGCTGTCGCACGCTCGCGAAAATGAACAACAGAGTCCCCACTAATATATTTATCCCATCGAGGGAAAGGAATATCAGAAAACCTAGAATAAAGAAAGGATAAGAGAAGGTCTTGCAACCAAAGATCGGGTAAGAAGTCGGTTACGCGAGGGGAAGGTATTAGCACCCCTAACGTTTGTGGTACTCCACAGGATCCACTTATGTTTGTTCTATTCTAAGAGTGTGTAAATCTAAAGCTTAATGCAAAGGGAATGCATGCAAATGAAAGAAGAGGAAATACGGAGAAAAAAGGTTTACAAATAGTTGTGCTCGCTTAAGCCCCGCGACCTAATGCCTACGTATCCTTTTCAGGAATCAGAGTGCTGTAGTTCGGCTCACATGTTTTTGATTGTTTTGTGTTTTTTAGTGGACGGAGTTACATTTGCATTCTAGCATCAAGATAGCAGCTCGTTGAGTGGAGTCTTATACGTTACCAGTCTGCGATCGAAAGGAAGCTACATGTCCGATTAAAGGGAGAGAACGCCCTGAAGGCGAGAGAGAGAAGAGAGGAGATTGGTTTGTGTTTTTTTATGTAACTTCATGATGAACAAAACTCAATACAAGGCTTCACACCACTCCCTTACTTTGTTTTAGTTTGAACCTTTATTAGATGTTTTGGATGTTTTTGATTGGTGATTTTTAAGGGGAATTAATCTGCGAGTTGAATCACATAAGAGTGTATAATGGTATAGAAACAGATTAGGGAATGAATCCCACTCATTTCTCTCCCAGTATATAGTGGTCGAGAAACAGATTAGGGAATGAATTCCACTCATATCTCTCCCATTATATAGTTATCGAGAAACAGAGTAGGGAATGAATCCCACTCATTTCTCTCCCACTAAGTGATTGAGAAACAGATTAGGGAATAAATCCCACTCATTTCTCTCTCACTATTAGTAAAGTGTGATCCGCCTCTTCATTTATTAAATGTTTTAAAGTTGAAAAGAAAAAGGAAAGGAACCTAATCTAATATGAACTAAAAGAGGATTCTAAGTCCTAAATTGTTATGTTAAGAAACTACCTAAAGTTATAGGATTTTAAGGGAAAAGACTAACCAAGGTTATGGAGATTATAGGTCCTAAAATTCTAAAGGAAAGAAATTACAAGTGAGATCAAAATTATAGCTCAAACATCAATGTAAACAAATATATAACATTAGTACCAAAATTGACTAAAAATGACTTGAAAATATAGTACAAAAGATGAAAACAAATGATTCAAAATATAGTGCTAAAATGAATTAAAAGGACTATTTAATTTTTATGACTTTTATATGAATGAAAATAGAATTCTAATTAAACAAAAAAAGAATTAAAAGAGTTAGGCTAAAACTAATTTTTTTTGTGAATATTTTCTAAGTCAAAAATTGTATGTCAAAGTCTAAAATGAGAGGGAGAAAATTAGCATTTTTGTTATCTAAAAGAAGCATAAAAAATCTAAGTAAAGAACTAAATTCTACTAATTTTTTATATGAATCATGGGGTGCAGAGTGAATTATATGGTGTTAAAAGCAATGGGCGCAGGCCAATGGTATTGGCCCAAAAAGGTTTTTTGCTCAGTTTCTCTTATGTGCCAAAAAATAATGACGATGGGCTCAGGACAGAGGGGGTGCTAACAGGGATCCAGGCCCAACGTTCTTCCTCTATTGTTTTTATCTTCAGCCACCAAAAAAGTGGTGGTTAACGGGCCTGAGGGGCGTGTGACTTAGCAATTCGCGGCCCAAGATAAGATATGATCCACTATGATTATTAATTTCTTTTTATTCAATAAGAATTAAATTAAAAAACAATTAATTAATTAGAAAAAGGAAGATAATTGAAAGAGGGAAATTAGGTTTTACCTGGTGTGACTCTTGCGCTACTCAAACTTGTTCTTCTTCATGCCAATTCTCCCCCTCTCTCTTGCACTCAGACGAACGACGACGACGGTGATGAACCATCCACCACCTCAACTCCGATTGTTTCCGTTTTCATGGCACCACCGCGAATGAATGAGGCATCATGGTTATGGATCACTCTTACCTCTCATCACTCATCTCTCGGCTCAATCTTTCTCGCTTCGGTCTCAGAATCGTTCTCAAGCTAACAGTCACGGCGCGAAGGAAAATATTGAAAGCAAGCCTACCAATCGGAAGAAAGCGTACGATGCTTCTTTAAACAATGGAGTGCGACGAAGACGCGCCAGAAAACAAATGAAGGACACTCTGGTTTCAGGTGATAACACGAATTCCACTTCTTGTAATGCTTCTTCTAACACCTTCTTTGTTAAATTTTCTGAGTTTTCTTGCTTTCGTGATTGTTGAATAGAGTGTGAGAGAGAGGCTTTGGTGGTGAAGAAAGTGAAGATGATGAATTTTGAGATGCTGATAATGGTGGTGATTGCAGAGAGGTTTTGGTGATGAAGATGGAGGAATGAGAATGGTGGGGCGTGAAGAGATGTTGAAGATTCTGTATGTGAAGGTTGATTCTGAATCTGAAGATTAAAGATGAAAGTGAGGTATGAAGTGTGGAGTGAGGTGAAAAGTGGTTAAGAGAATCGAAGGGAAGGTTGAAAGGGTGAACAATGGTGGAGAGTGAGAAGTTAAGAAGTGAAGGTGAAAAATGGTGGAGAGTGAGAAGTTAAGAAGTGAAGGTGAAAAATGGTGGAGAGCTCTGAAGATTGGAGGGAATTGAATTATATAGGTGAGGGTTTGAATTCAGTTAGAGCTTGAAGTTAGTTACAAAAGGGAGAAGCTTGAGCCAATGGATCAAAAAGTTGGTTGAAGATTGAAGGTCCAGATTCAATGTAGCTAAAGGTTGGTTTTCTGTTTTTTGTTACTTTCTGTTCTGAATCTGTTTCTGTTAGTAGAAGTTTGTTGTGAAAATTCTGTTGGAGTTAGTTATTTGAAAGCATAGGTTAGTTTGTACTGATTAAGAGTGGTAACTGTTTTTTTGGTAGTTACATATGATGGATTTTCTGTTATGGGCTGTTAGTTATGATTGGTTGATAAATGTTAGTTGGGTTTGTTTTGTACTAGGTTTAAAAGTTAGTTGGAACAGTCAGAGAATTGAAGGGGGTAAGTTAGTTAAATTCTGTTTTGTGGTTATGGCAGTTAGGAGGTAGTCAGTTATTAGGTGGTTAGGAGTTTAGGAACTAATAACTGATTCTGTTATAGAAGTTAGGATAGGTTTGGTTATGTATGTGTTTATGCAAGGCTGAGTTTAGATTGTGTTTGGCAGTAGCAGGTTTTGAATTGTGGCTATTTATGAATGTATGGAATTTCGTTCCTGTTGCTGCTGATTGTATGTTGTTCTGATTTTATGTTACAGAATGATGCAATCTGATTTTTATGTGGAGCAATGGTCTTGAAGCAAGGTTAATCCCAACAATGAGGCAAGGACTAAAGCATACTCATGGAGGTTGAAGAATTGAAGTGTTTAGGATGTCTTTAGGAATATATTAGAATGAAGTAACTTGTGCAATTTTTATGTGTGATGGGGTTGGATTGGAATTTGTATGGATTTTGTAACTTTTGTAATGGATATTTGTAGTTTAAAATTTGTTTTGAAATAGACTATTTCTCTTCTTTTTTTTTTTTTGCTATAAGTGATTGACATTGCATGGTGTAATGGTGAGACTTGGTGATTGGATTTTTTGTGGTTAAACAATATGTAATGATGCCCTTTAAGATTGAGTTTTGTAATATAAGTAATGGTGTTGAACTTTGGATGAATCATGATCTTGAAAGCTTTGGCGCCATTTGAACACCTTATTCCTAGGGAAATAAACCCTAGGTCAAGAAATCCATGTAGATAGGAACTTTATGATTAGGTGTCTTTCAAAAGATCTGAGCCAGTCATGGTCCTGATTAATTGTAAGATACCCACCTTTAAGGAAATAATTAACCTTGTGCTAAGACTTAAATGAAACCTCAATTGGTCCCATGATCCTTGATACCATTTTTTTTTTAGGTTTTATTTAATGAATGAATGCATGATATGTGAATGACCTAATAGAAGAATGCAAATGAATGTGAAACTTCGCCAGTTAGCATAAAATTAGATGGACAAATTTTGGGGTGCAACAGTTAGCAATCAAAAATGAAATTCTTCTTAACTCTGAAAAAGGTTTCCCACGTTCTGATTGAGGATATCCCTGTTGTTCCTTCTAGACCAATTGAAATAACTGATGGTAAGTCAACTGCTGAATCAGATGGAACCTCCAAAAAGTATGATCAAGACTCTGTTGCAAAAGCTAAATCTGCTGCAGATAACTTACAACTCCGTAAAGAAATTTCCCTCTGGCAAGAAAATGATTACCTATGCAAACACCATATTTTGAACAGTCTTGCTGATGACCTGTATGATTACTACAATAATCACAAGACTGCTAAACAGGTTTGGGAAGCTCTGCAAAAGAAGTATGTCACTGAAGAAGCTGGTGCAAAGAAATATGCTGTCATCCGCTACTTGAACTACAAGATGGTGGATGAAAAGTCTGTGGAAGCACAAAGCCAAGAGCTTTAGAAAATTGCTCATGAAATCATTACTGAAGGTATGCCCCCTTAATGAACAATTTCAAATTGCTATAATCATTGACAAACTGCCCCTCGATTGGAAAGATTTCAAAAACGTGCTTCGCCATAAAACAAAACAATTTTCAATCGAGCGTCTGATTACTTGCCTTCGAATTGAAGAAGAAGTCGGAGACAAGATCAGAAAGATGAAGTCTTGGTTGTTTCTAACAACAAAAAGAGATTCAGTGTGGTTCTGAAGCCTATTGGTAAACCATTAAAGAATCAGAACTGCATGATGTGAGCCGAATTAAGAATGGGAATCCCTCTAGGGCCCCATCTGCTCCATTTTCTAGGAAGCAACCACCAGCTCAGAGAAATGATGCTCCAGTTTCACTTGCTACAATTTTGGGAAACCGGGTCATATGGCAAAAAAATGTAAGAGCAGGCCTAAACCTGTTGCTGGCCCAAATGCTCAGATTAACATTGACTGATGAGCCATTTGTTGCTATGATCACTGAAGTCAACATGGTTGGTGGAAGTGATGGTTGGTGGATAGACACTAGCGCCTCTCATCATGTCTGTTATTATCGTGATATGTTCAAGATATACACCAATGCTGAAGATAAGAAAGTGTTGTTGCGATATGCTCACACCACTAATGTTGCTGGAATTGGAGATGTTGAGCTGAAATTCACCTCAGGAAAGACTTTGATCTTGAAGGACGTCATGCACGTTCCTGAAATTAGGAAGAATCTTGTTTCTGGTTTTCTTTTAAATAAGGAAAGGTTTAGTCAAACTATAGGGGCAATTTGTACACCATCATTAAGAATGGTAATTTTTTTGGGAAAGGGTACGCCGCTGAAGGCATGTTTAAGTTGAATGTTCATTTTAATAAAGTTTCTCCTTCTGTTTACTCTTTGTGTGATTTTAATATTTGACATGCTAGACTTTGTCACCTTAATAAGCGAGTTATTTCTAATGCAAGCGACTTAGGCTTAATTCCTAAATTAAATGTGAATATTGTAGTCAAGCTAAAATAACTAAGACTTCGCATAAATCAATTATTACAGAATCTAATCCCCTAGATCTTATACATTATGATATATGTGAATTAGATGGAACTTTAACAAGAAATAGTAAACGTTATTTTATCACTTTTATTAACGATTGCTCTGATTATACTTATGTATACTTAATGAAAAATAAAAGTGAAGCGCTTGATATGTTTAAGATGTATGTGACTGAAATTGAGAATCAAATTAGTAAGAAGATTAAGAGACTTCATAGTGATAAGGGAACTGAATACGATTATGGGTTATTCAATGAATTTTATATTAAACATGGAATTATACATGAAACGACTGATCCATATTCTCTTGAAATGAATGGTAAAGCAGAAAGAAAGAATAGAAATTTTACTAAACTTGTTGTTGCAATTATGATGAATTCTGGTGCTGCACCTCACTTGTGGGGGGAAATTTTGTTGACTATTCGCTATGTCCTGAATAGAATACCCAAGTCAAAAATTAAGATCTCACCTTATGAGATATTAAAGAAAAGACAACCAAACTTGTCTTATTTAAGAACTTGGGGCTGTCTGTTAGAACATAGTTTGGTTCTAATCATATTTTAGTGTTTTGATGATAACAAACAAATAAATTTTGTATAAGCAAACATGGTACTCTAATTATATATATTTCTGATTTCAGAAGATGTACCAGTACCATCACAATCAGAACTTGGAATAAAAGTAAAGCTGGATAAATGCAAGAGATATTCAAGTCTTCAAGGAAACTTCTGATACTGCACCAAACCCCTGCAAATACATCTACAACAGAAGTTGAAGTACAAAGCTGAACAGAAGATCACGAAAGAATATATCTACAATAGAAGTTGAAATACAAAGCTGAACAGAAGATAACGAAAGAATATATCTACAACAAAAGCTGAAATGCATAGCTGATCAGAAGATTACGAAGATTGATTCAAAATAAAGCTGTTAAAGACATAATCATTAGTAAACGACTGCAACACTCCAAAGCGCAATTCCCAAGGTTGATTGAAGAAGCTATTCACATGCACATCCTTGGAAAAAAACAAAAGCTGAGACAAACACACAAACCATTTAATGCTGCGAAAAGGAGTTGAAGTTAACGGATAAAAATCATGAGTCTAAATATACTTATGATCTCTTGAATCAAATACAACAATCACACACGAGAACAACATTATTCTGAAGATCATCAAGTGTGAAGAAAAACTCTTTGAAAAACATTTTCATATTCATTCTCAGAGTTCATTACTTTGTACTTAATTTTAGTGAAATATCACAGTGGTGATTACAGCTTTCTAGAAGCAATAATATACACTGTCATCAGAAGTTACGTGGTAACTGTTGCACCCCAATTTTTGACCACTGAGATCCCACCATATCTTGAATATTAGGATCATCATTGTCATCATTTTCATCATGCATTTATCATTTTCTAACGGAAAATACAAAAGTTGTTGTTTGTTGCTTGTGTCCTTAGACAGGAGACTGATCAAGAGAAAACTGAACAAATTAGGGTTTTGAGGCCCAAAAAGGAGTTCAACATTATTCTATAATTCAAAGGGTTCTCCAATCGATAGTAAGGCCCAAGGATAGGTCAATGCAAGATCAATCACCTTCAAGTTCATCAGAAGCTCCGATTAGGGTTTTTGACCTAATTTCTATGGAGGGTTGACTTTTAATCAGGAGATGGTTCCAAGACTCAACATATGATTCAAGGGCATCCAAATCAACATTTTAGTCCATCCACATCATTCATTTGAAGAGGAGAACTTGATTCATTTGAAAATCACAAGACAGTCATTCATTTGGAAAAAGTCAACTGTGCAAGTCAACTTTTGACTTTTGAAGAAAATAGTCAACCATGGACTTTTAAGGGTCCAAATCATCATCATATGGATATTGAAGACATTTGATCAAATAAAATTCAAAGAATTCATCAAGAATCAAAAAGTCAAACTAGGGTTTTTAAGTGCATTTTGACCTAGTTCATGGATCTCAAAATTTTGCTTACACACTCAAACATCTCCCAACATGAAAGTTATAGATCTTGGAAAAACAAACAACTTATCAAATTAGAACTTTTTTCAAAAAGTGATTATTTATAAGTGATTTTGAGCAAACAAGGTTTATGTTCAAAAAACTTAGAAAATTTTCTAAGTGTTTTACCTAGTGTTTCCTCCACTTCATGGCCTTTTTTCTCAATGATCCAAAAGGAGTTTGAGGAAACTTTCAACTACTCATTTGAAGTATGTAAGAAGGGCTTTCCAAAGAGCTAAGTAGCATGAAATTCCATGGCTTGATCATGGAGATGTGATTTTGTCAATAAGGCACCATGAACACTTGAAAATGAAGAAAAATGTGAAGAAAGTGAAGAAGTTATGAACCAAACTTGTTCAAATTTGAAAGATTCCTTTCTTGCAGCCCATATAACTTGTTTAAGAGGCCATAATCATAAGATTACACACTCTTTATGGCTATGATCGAAGTTCTTAAGCCATTAACCATTGAATCAATCCATTTGAAGCATAAAGGTTACACTTCCATTCTAGTAAAGTGACTTTAATCACCAACAACTCTTGCATTGAGCTCCCAACTTGTTTCTTCTGTCCCAAAAGCAAATTGAAACCAACAAGCAAGCCTCTAAGATCATATAAAATTCCTTGCAAGCATGCTTAAAGTTTGTACTCACCATGGGAACCATAACTTTCTCATTTCTTCATAAAGAAACAACATGGTACAAGATCACATGTGAGCTTAAAACTTTTGAGTTTTTCCCTCACACAAACCCTAAATCTTACCTATAAATAGAGGGCATTGCTCATTGCATCCCTTACACCAGAATTCTCCAAGTCCATAGTCACTTGAAATTCTCCATTTTCTCTTCTTTTTACTTTTATAGTGAATTCTTTTAAGAGTTCTGGGTGTCTGTAATACAGTGGGAGAACTGACTTTTTAAAATGTTGCGGATAGCAAGAGTCGCCACCGACTTTTATTTTATCCAATTAGAAAGGCTAAAAGAACAGAAAAAGACCTTTCAAAAGACTTTGAGTTCGGGGGGTAAGTTATACAAAGGGAAGGTGTAAGCACCCTTTGTATCCTTGGTTATCCATGGGCTCTTAATTGCTTAGCTCACTTTTTGTTTGGATTTGTTTGGAAAGTGTCGTGTGTGAATAAGAAAAGTTTTGAATAAGAACTTTAGCTTGTAAATAAGCGTAGTCTTTTTGGAAGTTTTTTGTAAAGAGGTGTGAAAAGTATTTGATTTGAATTTTAATAGAGCAAGCAATTAAAAGCAATTACCCTAAGTTAAATTTTCTGTTCTTTAAGACTTTAGTTGGAAAGGGCTATCCATACCATAAAGAGGGCAGGTAGTCATTTCATTGGATTTGAAAAGGGTCATCGAGGATTATCGTTCTCCATAAAACTGTCCCTACCATAAAGAGGGCAGATAGTCTTTAGGGAAGGATATAATAATCATTTTAAGGCAACAATAAGAACACCTTAGCATTCGATGGGACGATGATCATTTTACTGAGGCAACATCGAGGGACAAGATCATATTTATCGTAGGCAACTCGAAGGGACTTATGATCTTTGATGATGATAATGAACTGAGGGCAACATTGCTAAGGTATCCTCGTATTCGAGGGACTTGACTATTTTTTGAATCGAAAGGCAACAGGCAACAAAAGAGGTTACCCTAAAGGTGTGCGTGTGCAGTCAATCATGTGGTTAATTCAGATATTTTATCTTGTATGTTAGTGAGATAAATTTATTTTAACAAGGCTTGCACTCCCTAGGATTACTAACCACAGCAGAAGATAAAACATAATTAAATGTCTTGCGCTATTACAATAAACACCTGTTGGACAGAAAAATATAGGCAGGAAAGTAAACCTAAACTATTACAATAAACCTTTTGCAAACCTATACACATTTTCTAGAATTTAAATGGCAAAAAAATAAATAAAAGAAATCAATCAAAGGCATGCGACATACACTGGAATAAGAGATGGGGAGAGAAATCGTGAATAAAATATACTTTAAGAAAAATCAAGGTTAAAAAACCTTATAGCTAAAAAACCTAGACAAACCTAAAGGTTAAAACCTAAGGGTTAAAAAACTACATTTAATAGACAACTCTTACTTTATTGATAACTTCTAAGGTTTATCTATGGTTTTTTTTAGGTTAAAGGTTAAACCTAAAATCCTAGTTATAATTAAAATTAAACCTAAATAATTAATCTAATCCTAATTAATTAAAACCTAAATTGCCTAATTTATTAATTAATCCTAAATTAAACTATTCTAATTTTAACCTAAAAATTATTACTAAATTAATTAAACTAATTAAATCCTAAAATTAAAAGCTAATCCTAATTTATTTAAAAATTACTAACTAAATTTAATTAACTAAATTAAATAAAAATAATTAAGAAAACAAAATTATAATTAATCATGATGCCTATCCTAATTTCTGGATGATTATTCTAATTAACCTAAATACATTAACCTAATTATGTAATAATTAACCTTATAATTTGATTAGTGGTACTTGAAGAGAAAATATTGAAAAAGGTGAGAAAATCAGAAAAAAAAGTAAAATAATGGTCCCAGGAATCGAACCAGGGACTTTGAGATCACAAATGAGCTTTCGCCTGCCAACCCTGCTGCGCCACACTTGTTAATAACGTCATGCTTCAAAAGCCATATATCAAATAACGCTTCCTAATGGTGAAAGTCAAAAAGAGAAGCAATCTGGGCCCCACGATTGTTGACTGACGAATCAGAAAAAGGGAGAGGAAATGGAATCGTTGACTGGCCTGTAAGGATACGCCATGCGCGCGCGAATACTGTTCATCTTCTTCATCAAAGTTTGCTACGGATTTGCTTGGAACGTTGCTACAGTTTTGCTGTGATATTTTCGAAGCAAACATCCTGCATATTTCAACTTACAAAAAACGATGAATCCATTAAAACCAAGAACATGATTCGATTGAAAACGACCCTCTAAGCACAACGGTGGCCTCCGTTCAGCCCAATAGCACCTGTAAACATGAAAACAAAAGTGTGGTGCTCTTGTGCCCTAATAATGGCATCTTCCATTAGGGACGTTAAAGCTTCGTGTTAATGGTTCAATTCTCCCCTATATGGTGCGAGGAACTCATTCATGTGGTTAGTTCATATTGAAACACAATAAAATGCAAGATTATGAAAATAAAAAATATGCATGAAGATGATGAATTTCATATGAACGTTTCAGGCGCCATGAAGCTTAACCAACGATGCATTCCTTCTCTACATTACCTCAGGAAGGGAGTAGGATGATTGTTTTGCTTTGAAACTCTCTTGAACTTGCAACACGATTTTTTTTACCTTTCTTTGAAATTTAGTACTCTTCAAACCCTAGCTCTCTCTTCTAATATCCTCCTCTCTTAGGGCTGAATATGCTGAGTATATATAATGGATGAATTAGGGCAACCAATATTGGCCAAATCCAAGTGATTGAAATAAGTGAGATTTGATTTTTCAATCATGCAAATTATGCTATTTTTGGATCTAATCTTGATCCATTGAGTCTCCACGAATTTTACTCATATTATGGCCCTTTGAGTGATTGAAATTGATTAGAATATAGAACCAAATCAAATCTTTATTATTTTCCTTCAATCATTTGATTTAAATTGCCTTTTAAATGAATAAAAATTCAAATAAAAATGAAATAAAATCATATGGGCGTGGGAATGGACTTGGAGATTCTTAGTAACCTTAGAAACAATTTTGGATCAAAAAGATTGGGCCTATTTGCATGAAAATCCAATTTGGCCCTTATTTGTTTCATGCACCTCACCCAAAATTGACCAACTTTGTCAAGGCATATCTCCCTCAATTTTAAAGATATGAAAGAGTTCTAAGACTTTTTGGAAAGCTCAAGATGTCCTCTACAAGCCACTTTGGAACTCTTTTCCCATTTGGTGATTTTATCTTGATGATACGGCCCTTGACAAAAAATAGCTTTTTGCAAGCTTCTAGAAGGACCTGTAATGTTTTGACTTATATCTCTTAGGCGGAAGCATTTCTTGACCTTGGTCCCAACATAAAAGTTGTAGAGAATTTAATTTCATTGAGAATGAGCTTTGGTTGGGGAATTTATGATAAAGTATGAGAGAGATATGATCAGTCAAAGTTGGGTTGACTTTCTCCTAGAAACCCTAATTTAGCAACTTCAAGTTTTGATGATTTATGAGCTTTCCTTGATGAATCATGATCAACCCTTGATCAAATGATGAATTTTACTTCAAAATGTTGGTGTTGACAAAAAATAAGGAGTTTTGACTGTAAGTTGACCACAGTTGACTTTTAGGTCAAACTAGTCGACTGTTGATTATTTGAGCAGTTGACGGAGCAATCTTGTGAATCTGAGCTTGAAAGTTGGCATGAGGATACTTTGAAGCATATGGGAAACCTTGGAACTCACTTGAGGCATTAGAAGTTGAATTCTCATTGAGAAAAGTAAAACCCTAGTTGTGGGCTTGTTGCTTAGGAGAGAGGTAGTCAGGCTTATTTCTCAGTGCGTGAGCCCAAATATTTTAAAATATTATGGGCAAATTTTGGGGTATGACAGTGTCAAACAAGAGTTTGAAAAACTTCTAAACATCAATTAGAAGCTGTCCATACCTCTCTTACCCTTTCAAACACTTTCAAACCAAAAATTACTTTTCAACCTCCATTAAAGACCTTTTTAAGCTCATAACTTGTCATTTTTCAAACCAAACACTTTCAAACCAAAACAACCATTGAAATAGCTTCTATTTATCATTTGAAAGCTATTCATAACATCCAAACACTTGCCAAACACCTATAACCAGAAATCAGCATTCAAATTTCTCTTAAAAAGAACCTTTGAACCAAACTTGCCAAAACAAAATCCACTCGTGCGTTTTGAGGCCTTTTATGTTTGTTAGCTTCTAAAAATCATATAGAAGCTAACCAAACATCTGTTTTGCACCTGGAACACCATTTCCATGGCTAACTCACCATAACTTTTTCAAGTTCTAGGTGAAATCGAGTTTTGTTTTGCAGGCATCTTTAAGAACTTTTGAGCATCCTAAAAGCTTCTTGAGGTCCATAGAAGCTCTGTGAATCTTTGATACACTCCCAGGTCCCCTCATTTGTGCTACACGAATCCATTTTCAGAGGTAACTTTCTTGATTTTGTACATACTCGTTTAAGCATTATTTTGATTGAAACTTGTTCCTATTCTGTTTAGAATCATGTAGGCATTAATAGCCCTAAGGTTTTAGGGCCTGATTGTGTGTTTTGATCATTTAATTTGATTTTGAATTTTTAGGGTTCTTAAGTTTTTTCCAGAAATTCACATTCATCTCTGATTATTAATATTAGTTAATGATATGGTTAGATTCGTGATTAAATTCTGATCATTTTAGAATCTTAGTTTGTCAAAATTGATTATGTTTTGAGAAAATTTGAAGTTGGCCATGGATGATGTTCTTGGTTGTTCACGTGAAGAAGATGAAGTTGCTGGGAAAATTTGAATTTATTTTAGCGCACGTTTTTAAAATATATGGAATTGGAAGTAATTGCTAAACGACTACATCGTTTCAACACAATTGGCAACCACTCTCTTAGCGCTTCATGACCCACAGGTCTAGGGTTCGAATCCCCCTCGCCCCAGACCTTTTTGCTATTTTATTTTTTATGCTTTCACAACTTGTTACATGTTATAGTGAACTGGATGCACTTCTTTAAGACCACACACGCGTAGTAGAGTTGGTTGTTATTTTGTGCTGAGGTCAAGGGCGTGGGTTCAATCCCTTGTGGCCACACTCCCCTTCTTTTTAATAACTTATTTTTTTATTTTTCTATTCAACTTCAAAAATGCATTAAAAATAGAAAAATAGACCTTTTTAATCCCTTCTTTTTTGTCTGTTTTCTTTAATTAGTGTATTTTAGTACCATGATTAAAAAATCCCAAAAATATTTATTTTATTATCATTTAAAAATTAATCAAAAACAAGTCTCTTAATATTAAAAATCAACAAAAATAGGTTTCTTTTTTAATATTTCTCCAAGATAACTTAGCATATTTTTGTCAACACTTGTTTAAGTGTAGGATAGAATGTCATTGACTTTCTCATGTCCCCTTAGACCATTTCTCTTAAAGAAATTGGTATTTAATAATCAAAATCAATTAGGTTTAGGAGTTTATTTCAAAACCCTAATTTCAAAACCCTAACTTGAAAACCCTAGGTTTAAAACCCTAACCAAAAATTTGCAACATGTTGATATTTGTTTATCCATGTTTATTTATGCTTGTACATAATTGTTGATTTTCTAATCCATGCTTTGTACTTAAATGTTAAACCTTGTCTTGTACATATACCTGTTGATTTTATATCCATGTGATTTGTACTTGTTATTATTGTTTATTTAACCCAATGTTTAACCATCACATTAATCATTCATC
This sequence comes from Vicia villosa, assembly GCF_029867415.1. NCBI lineage: Eukaryota > Viridiplantae > Streptophyta > Magnoliopsida > Fabales > Fabaceae > Vicia > Vicia villosa. The sequence continues at coordinate 44,278,946 of NC_081184.1, forward strand.
ATTCATACACGATTTGAATCCAGGGGTTTAGATGCATTCATCTCTTGCTTGTTAACTCTCACTTGTTTGTTCTTGTACATACATGAGGTATTTATTGTTAATTATTTAAGCTTGATGTTTTATCCAAAGGATGGGAATGATATTGACTAAATTGTCAAGGTACTTAAATTATTTTCCAATCTATTTTACTTTTCTGTTAAGTATTTTAAAGCTTTTCACTTGTTTATGGTTTAGTATTGTTAAAGCTTAGCCAAAAACCCCTTTGTTTTGAAACCTTGGTATCAAGAATAGAATTATTCCCGGTGAAATTATTCTTGATCCATTGATCTTGTTTTTAAACTTTGGTGTTAAGAGATGAATTATTCCCGGTAAAACTTCTCTTAACCCATTGACCTTGTATTCTAAAGCTGCGTACTTCTTTGATTTGTTTTAAAATTTGTTAAGTATTTTAAAGCTTAACCTTTTTAACTTATTAGGTATTTTAAAGCCTAATCTTCTTTCAAAATTGTTAAGTATTTTAAAGCTTAACCCTTTAAACTTATTAGGTATTTTAAAGCCTAATTTTCTCTTAAACTTGTTAAGTATTTTAAAGCTTAACCCTCTTTTAAAACTTGTGAGTATTTTAAAGCTCACACCTAAAAAGATTTTGGCCACTTTGGCCCCCTTTTTCCTTTTTTTAAAGAGGAACTACAGAAGCTCTGACTTCCCTATTGCACTTAAGGGGTATGTAGGCCTAAGATGCGATATCTTATCAAGCTCACTTTCAAAACCTTCTATTCCCATCCCCACCCTCTATTTCAAACAAGTTTTTCACATAGGATTTTCACAAAAAAGGTTATTTATATATAAAAGATAATAACATAAAAACAAAGAGGTTCCCATGGAGTACCATGGATATGAGGGTTTCTTAAAATCTTCCCCTTGTATAACAAACCCCCCGTAGTCAGATCTCTAATAAGTTTATTACTTTTGATTTTAAAAACTTCTGTTGGTTTTATTCGCTCTTTAACCCTTTCCTTTTTGGAAACAATAAAGCGCGATGGCGACTCTGTTTAAAATGAGCTAAGTCTTCTCATGACTCTAGTCTCACCAAATTCACCGCTGCAGAAAAGTGGCGACTCTGCTTGGGATGTTGATTAAACTATTGGTACATCTTTGGTGGGGTTGACCCAATCTTTGTTTTTGTTATCTTTTGTTATTATTTTTATTTTATACTTAACCTTTTATTTTTGTCTTTTACTTTCCTATGTGTATACTTGTTATTTTATTGGGTTGTATTGGGAAAGGGAGTCATGCCCCTTGTGGTGAGACAAATCCTAACCCAGATTTAGATGTATAATTATTATAGAAGACTGGTATAATCATTTTGATCTTGAGGGAGTGGTCCCGAAGAAGTCAAATTTTTAGATCCATCGCTCAGTGGAGGCCTCTTTGGAAGTAACTTTGTTGACCATATAGTTGGGAATACATCGTTGTGTTCAACTAAGCTGTAGAAGCTGGGGACCTAGAAACCTTTAACCAATCTTGGCCATTAAGATGTAGTGTGGAAACTGTGTCTGTTAAATTTTCAGAATAGTTGTTACACGAGGCTACGCTAAGATGAGGTTCTCTTGGATTTTGTTCAAATGAGTATATTGATACGGAGTTTACAATATCCAAGTTGGGCTGCTTGAGTTTGGGAAATAATAGAACCATATCTATAGGTACAAAATAACCATAGTACACACCTTTGGGATGGGTAGACCTTTGGCTCCATGCTCGTGACTTTGAACCCTCAAGCCCATGTTTTTCCTATGTTTGCATTCATTCATCCATGCATCTAAAAACAATATCTTTCAAGGAATTAAAAGAAACATTTCGTTTTGTAAACATTATAGGGATGGAACCTAAAAAAATAAAAACCAAGAAATATACTTTCAAGAGTTTAGAGGTGGAAGAATTAAGAAAGCTAGGATCATTGATTGTTGATCAAGAAAAGTTTTGTAGCAAGTATGGAAGATTGTTGTATCTCCTCAGAACCAAGATGGAAGAAGGAATCCTCTCCACTTTGATTCAATTCTATGACTCATTGTATCATTGCTTCACCTTCCCTGATTATCAACTATTGCCTACATTGGAAGAGTATTCAAGCATTATTGGGTTACCTATTACTGGAAGAATTCCTTTCACTGGTTTAGAACAAGATCCCAAGCCTTGTGAGATTGCAAAATCTACTCACTTGAGAAAGGGAGAAATTGAAAAGAGCATGGTTACTAAAGGAGGATTACCTGAGTTACCTACTGCGTTCTTAATTGAGAAAGCTCTCACCTTGTCACAAGAAAGAAAGAAGGATTGGTTACCTGTTGGGGACACTTACTATTCTATTCACCTCAGAAATTCCTATAGAAAGGGAATGGTTACCTGTTGTACTCCTTTACTATACAAGTGGTATGTATCTCATATGCCTGACACCTATGAATTCTGGAGCCAGAAAGAAGGATTGAAATGGTCACACAAGATCATGACTCTTACCAACGCTGAGATTGTTTGGACAAACAATACCTTTTGTAGAATGAAGACCTTGGACTGCTGTGGTGATTTCCCTAATGTACCCCTCATTGGTACAAAAGGAGCAATCAGCTATAGCCCCGTGTTATCTCGTCATCAATTTGGGTTTCCTATGGATAAAAGACCAAGGAGCAATTTACTGGAAGGATTCTTTCTGGAAGAAAGAGTTGAGAACAAGGAGTTTAGAGAAAGGGTTGCTAATGCTTGGCATCCAAGCCATAGAAGAGAAATCAAAGATTGGAATACAAAAGGAGATCTATCCCCTGAGCCCTTTGATAATTGGGTCACTACCAGAGCTGTTGAAATGAGAATGCCTATTCTCCCTGAATCATCTGCACCCCTAATTGAGGAGTATGTTCCACCCACTGTAGTTCCTTCAACAATTGAAAGCCTCCAATAAGCTCTAAGAAAGATGAAGAAATCAAGAGACCATTGGAAGAAGAAGTTTGAGTATTCTGATGCTGAAATATGAATGTTGGAAGAATCCTATGAAGAAGTGTTGAAAGAAAAGAATGATCAATTGTTCCTTCAAGACACTTGGCTCATAGCTAAGGATGCTGCTATTGCCAAGTATGAAAGAGAAGAAAAAAAGGAAGCAAAAATAAGAAGATCTCTCTCCAAAAGAAACTGCATGGAAGAGTATTGTTGAGAAGCTAGAAAAGGTCAAGCTGAAGAAGAAGAAGACTCAAGATGATATGGATACTTCTCACTAAGCTTTGATGATCGCTCTTGGATTTTACTAGCTTTCTTTGTTTGTTTCTACCTTGTAACTCTTGAAAGTATTTTATGACTTGGTTGTCCCTTGTCCATTTGTATGCTATAATAAGAAAATGGTACTTTGATGACCCTCGATGACCCTTATATGTACCAAAGATGCCTTGTCCCTTTGTTATTAATGAATGACATTTCTTTTTCAAGTTACTATATAGTGTTTACATTTGCAAAACTCTTAAATAAATCCTTGAAAGATATTATGATATATTTTGAAAAATTAAATAAAAAGAGTCTTTTGCATTGCATGCATCATACCACATTCACATTCACATTCACATCTGAGTCAGGGTCTTATTCATTCCCCTCTCTCCTCAGAGTCAAGCTGATGCACCTGTATAATACTCGCGCCAATCTTCGAATAATGGAAGACGATATTGTTGATGATCAAGAGTGGCAAGAAGAGGTTGATGTTCTACGCTCCGGTATTGAAAGACTAACTTCCATAGTTCAAGACTTGGTGGCTGCTCAGAATCAGCCACTAACCCAAGCTCATGCTACTGTGATTTTCGAGATAGAGACTGCTTAGATTCCCGCAATTCCTGCAATCCCTGTGACGAATCCTACGACCACTAGACCATATGGGATAGAGATGGATTTCCAATTGGCTGGACAATAGATCCCTGTTCCTCAGACAACAATTCCTCAAGCTATTACAACTACTACTCCTGCCGTTGTAAACACTGTTTCTCTTCACAACAAACAGATTTTCCATGGCACTCCTTCTGAAGGTATGGGTAGAATGGAAGAATTTGAAGACCAATTTCTGGAAATGCAAAAAGAGATCAAGGCCCTTAGAGGAAAATATCTATTTGGAAAAGAAGTGAATGATTTATGCTTGGTTCCAAATGTCAGAGTTCCGACCAAGTTCAGACTCCCAGAATTTGAGAAGTACAAAGGGAATTCCTGTCCTCACGGTCATCTGATTATGTATGTAAGGAAAATGTCCATGCACACAGAGGATCAACGCCTGCTGATTCACTACTTTCAAGATAGCTTATCTGGAGCTACTTTGAAATGGTACATGGGTTTGGATAGTACTCACATCCGTACTTTCCATGACCTAGGTGAAGCCTTTATTAGACAGTACAAGTACAACATTGATATGGCACTGGATAGAGATCAACTCCGTGTTATGTCTCAAAGAGATAAAGAGTCTTTCAAAGAGTACGCGCAAAGATGGCGTGAACTAGCTGCTCTAACCATTCATCCCATGGAAGAAAAAGAAATGACCAAGGTGTTCCTTAAGACACTAAGCACATTTATTATGAGAAGATGGTAGCAAGCGCTCCTAATGACTTTACTGAAATGGTAAACATGGGGATGCGACTTGAAGAAGGTATCCGAGAAGGTCGTCTAGTCAAAGAAGCCAGTTTATCACTATCTAGAAGTGGCGTCAAAAGGTTTGGTAGTAACTTTGCCAAGAAGAAGGAAGAAATTGTTAGTGCCATCTCAAGAGGAAGGAAAAGAAGGTATCAACCACAACATATTGCTGCTGTGACTCCAGTTGTTAGCCAAGCTCCGCCTCAGAATGTGCATAAGCCTCACCCTCAACAACCTCGACAACAGGCTCCTCAACAAAATCAACAAAGGAAATATCCGCCTTTTGATCCTATTCCAATGACTTATACGGAATTACTGCCTTTGCTACTTCAGAAGAATTTACTTTAACTGAGGGACCCCCCCCCCTCCTCCTGCTAATCCACCATTTTGGTACAAGGCGGATGCTCGCTGTGCTTTTCATAAGAATGCTCCTGGTCATATGTTGAAAGTATTTCGGGTAAATATTTTCTAATATATCGTATCCAGAAACTGAGTAATATTGCTGCAGTTCTATAGTTGGATTATAATGAGCTAGCGAAAAGTAGTGGTTTTGATTGTTTGTTCTCGAATTGCATATAACAGAATAATACTTAAATGATAAAAACAATGCTTTAAGACGAATAACAATGGTGAATGAGTATGTTGAGTTCTAGGGTTCATCAACCTATTCACATACAATAATCAATTAATCCACAAGTGAACATTATTTAAGTTATTATCTTCATTCATCCTCAAAATTGATATTATGTCTAATGATCAATCTAGAACCACCTCTACTGGTATGATATTCGATCTCTCAGAATAACTATAAAGATAAAGGGAATTAACCGCGATGATTTATGAAAACTTCTTCAAAACCTCATCTCTGAGTATTAATCAACAAGTCAATGTAAAAACCTAGGGCGAAAGTATAAACCCTATCTCTCGATTGATAGTTCAACAATGATATAAAATAAAAGCAAGGTTTTTCATTGATAATAAAGCTTAAACAATTTTTCACAGGAATTAATCAAAGTAATTGTATCTTCATAGGTTAACTACTACCTTAAACTCAACACAATGAGGTTTAGCTCTCCATAGTCATGAAGAACACACAAGATTTCATGGAAGGATTCATCTTCATCAAGGGAATGTCTTCGATTTATGTTGAATTCTCCGTCGAAAGTTATTTTCTACTCTAGAATAGGATTTCTCTCTGAAATTCGTTCACCAAGGATCCCTCTCTTATGAGGATTAGGGCTTCTATTTATAATAATTTCACTTTTTACGGATTGGCGAGGCTCGACACGGATTGGCGAGGCTCGGCACTGATTGGCGAGGCTCGACACTGATTGGCGAGGCTCGAAGTGAAGTCAGAATGTATGGCGCGGCTCGCCCATTATTGGCGAGGCTCGGCGTGAAGTCAGAATGTATGGCGCGGCTCGCCTATTATTGGCAAGGCTCGGCCTTTACTTCATCCCACTTCTTTGTTGATTTCTCTTCTCCAGAGTCCTTGTCTTCGTGTTTCTTCGTTCCTACTTTTCAACCTTAATACCTGCACGAATAACACCCAAAGTGACACAATTTACTCTATAATTATCATCGAACTTCTAGAGTTCGGTTCTAACCATAAAAGCATTAAAAATCATAAAATATGTTCAACTTCAAATTAAAAGGTAGTTAATTTGACAAATGAAAACACTACTAATTCACTCCTAACAAATTCGTAGTCGAAAGTTTTTCCATTTGAAGCTTGGGTAAAAAGATAAAGAGATTGGAAGTTGGGAGAATTCAATTGGTGCAAACTATGTTGCTGGGCAAAATACTGGGCACGCGTGACACATTTCATCAAATAGTTGGCATGCCAACTTTGAGGTTGATTTCAGAAAAATATAAAAGTCCTTTTGGTGCAAACTTGGTGTCTATCTCTTCTCCCCCATTCCCTCTATACAACAAAACAAAGATTAAGTCAATTAAGCAAATATTGAATCAATTGTGAGTGTTCAAAGTCACACTCTTGCCAAGCCATGCATTGCCAAGTGCATGGGCTAACATCCAGGGCTTGCACAAGGCATTTTGTCAAACACGTGGTACGCCAAATATAAAGCCAATTTCAGAGGCTTGTAAGCATTCAATTGACTCAAATTTGGTATGAAAATAATCTCCTCCATGCCTTCTACCCTAAGGTCAAATAATTATGCCATTTGGTTACTTGAGTGTTGAGATATGACTTGTTGAAGAGAGCTATTGGTAAAGCGTAATATGACCGGCTAAGGGAAAACTGCAAGCGCGTGGCCAAGGTCTTCATTCCTATCAGGTTTCACATGATCTTTTCCTACACTTCCAGGTCTTATCTCAAGAATTAACCAACACAAAATTTGTTCTACTATAAGTGAGCTTTGATGTGAATCCAAGAAATGATCATTTGAGTCATTGGTTGGTAAGTTTGAAGCTTGAGAAGTTCACAAATTGAAGCTGTAAGGGATTCACGTGGAAACTTGCAGCATGCATATATTTCACCACCATTAGCTTTTGATTTAAAAGCCATGCAAAATATTGCACGTGAAAGGTAAAGAAAAAGGTTACTACCAAGGCATAACTTGCATGCTAAGCATGAAAAAAAGATACACTACAGTACTCACCACCATAACTCCCTATGCCATACACACACATATATAAACTCTAGCCATTCACTCTTAACACACACGCTCCATAACTTTCTTTTTCAGTTTCAAAACTCCCTCATTCTCATCATCCTCTCTCTCTCTCATCTTCATCTTCATCACCAACAAACTCTAACCGTTTCTAACTACCATAACCACCTTCAAGCTACACAACAACCTTCAACACCATCGTTGATCGTCTCTTCATCACTTCCATGGACCCGAAGCATCATCACAATCTCCTTTGAGAAAGCTGCAAGATCCTCGGTTTTCAAGCCTCAAGAAGAAGATCCTTGAGTTTATTTCTCACGGGATCGTGTCCACTCCATAACCGTTCATCATTGGCAGCAAGGAGCTTGAAGAGTGTGAAGTCTTTCCTCGACGATTAATCCAAGATTTCCCTCAGGTAAGATCTAGAACTTGTTATATCTCATGTAGCGTATCGTAGATGCGTACACATTTTAGATTCAGTTTTTTAGTTTGACTTCAATTTGCGTGAAACCGTTGATATTTGACTGTTTGAATGAGGTATTTGAGTTTTAAATGTTGTGAGGATTGTCTCTGTACCGTTAGCATGTGTTTCTGACGCAATGTTAGATGTTAGGGTCTTAGAAACGGCCTCGGTTTGGGAGATAGAGGGAGAATTGATGAAAACAAGCATCGGATTCGTGCTCAGCACGAAAATTCGAGTCGATTGGTGGTGGTGACATTTGTTTCTGGGCGAGTTTGAATTCGGTCACGGTGGGGGCTCGCCAGAGAAGACGACCGGAGCAGAGCTCCGGCGTCTGAGTATTCTGTTTATTTTTCTCACCGATTGCATATGTGGCGTGATCTCATTGGTTTCCTTTCCCACTTAATGTTAGCTTTTGTCTTTACTTCAATCATTGAAACGCGTTGTGGCATCCTGCTATTGGCCCATGCATGGCTTTGTCTTATTCTCATTAAAAGTACTACTTGACCAATTGATAAATGTATGGGGAATATATTTGTCACGTTGCCATTAATCACATGCTGATAAAAATGAGAAAAAAGGAAATAATGATAGGAGTTTGGGTTAATGGTTCATGGGCCACGATGTGACTTGGGCTTAGATAGAATCTTGCTAAAAACACTCCCTGATTGCTGATGTTGCGCATGCATTGTAGTGATTGAGCTCGGTTTCTTAATTTCCACACCTCCTGAATTAGGCCCATTTTGCTCTTAATATTGATTCAGTTCATTTCCTGATTACTCCTGCACCCCCTGGTTGTTAGTTTTAATTTTAGTTTTAATTTTGTTTTCTCTTGACTTTTGACTCATTAATCATTTTTCTCTCATATAAAAATTGATAAAAATAGTTTTTCTTGCCAATTAGATTTTAGAAATAATTGTCTAATTAGAATTTTAATTATTGATTTCTTTGAATTTTGATTGGTTCTTACATAAAACAATAAATAGTCTTTTTTAGTTTTAATTTTTGGAAATAGCTTTGAAATGAATAAAAATACAATATTGCTTGTGAATATTTTCATGGTTAGTTTAGATTTTAATTCTTCCTTTTTGTGAATATTTTCATATTTTGTGAAACGCCTAAAATACCCCTAGTTGTTAAAGTTGACTTTAGTCAACTTAAACAACTTTTCTTTCTTAGTTAATTCCCTTTAGATGTTAGGTAAGTTCTTAAATAGGAATTAGAATAACAATTAGGCTAGAAATTAGGTTAGTCCCCCCTTCTTTCATTCTTTTTCTTTTCAACATTAAAACACTTAATAAATAGTTGAATACATTCCCTCTAAAAAATACAAAGAAAACACTTAAAAAACATTAATAAAAAAGTGAAAATCATTAAATAGGGGATGGAAGCTTAAATCTCCCTTGCTTAAGGGAATCATTCGAGTGCTTGGATCTCCCTTGCTTAAGGGAACCATCCGAGCGTAAGTTCCCAATATCTAAAAAATACAAACCAAAGAGTAACTCGAGCTTCCCTTGCTTAAGGGATTCCCTCGAAACGCTCAAACTCTCTTCTGTCTCTCGCCCTCGTGGCATTCTTAAGAACATGTTGAATCCATTCCATAATTAGGCGTATAAGTCTCCAAAGGTCGAGCATCGTGGAGTGCGACTTTAACCTCTGTTCACCTAAAAAACACCAAAACATAGAAAATCTTGAGCCGAACTACGGCGCTCTGATTCCTGGAAGGGATACGTAGGCATCAAGTCACGGGGCTTGAACGAGCACACTTGTAAATAATCCTTCTTTTCCCCGTATTTCTTTTGCATTCATTCGCATGTAGACATAGACATAGTACACACACTTTAGATAGAAACAAACATAGGTGGATACCATTGAGTACGATGGGCGCGAGGGGTGCTAATACCTTCCCCTTGCGTAACCGACTACCGTACCTAGATTCTCTGGTCGCAAGACCCTGTTCCTTCCTAAGTAGGTTATCTGATATTCCTTTCCCTGGATGGGATAAATATATTAGTGGCGACTCTGATTCCACTTTTCGCGGTAGCGACAGCTGGCGACTCTGCTGGGGAAGTTAGACTTATTGCGGGTCCGTACTTAGCGAGTCGATCCTAGCCTTTGTTTGTTTCTTTTATTGGGTGTTTCTTTGTTTATTTATATGTTTACATCTTGTATATATGTTTGCATATCATGTTTACTTTCCGCATGCATCTGGACTATATTATGGGTCCCGGTGGGGCCACATTTTTTCTGCTTTGTTTTGCAGGTGGGGGGTTTGTGTGAGGTAAAAGGCCCACTACCCAGGCCAGTGACACATAGGATTAGCATGGATGCTCATGTTGACTCCCGTAGCGCTTGCTATGATCGAGTTTGACATGGGGTACCACAACTGGGCGAGGTTCTTTCATGGAACACTGTGTCTGGCACGCTTGTTGCCTCAAACACTTTGTACCCCGTGGGAACTGTAGACCCTGGTGACTATTAGGGACCACTTGTCCGTGTCTAGACTACATACCCGTGAGATTGGGGTGGGACAGGAAACCTTGACTCCTACATACCTTTGGCTCTTCATATTTGAGGTCGGACATTTATTTGGTCTGTTCTCATGGTGCTTGATATTCTGGTATTCAAAAGGGCGTCGAACCTTTGATCCTGTGACATTTGACCTATGCAGAGGTTTTACCTCACTTATTCAGAGGATTGCACAGTGGTTACTAAGATTATATGGACCTTGATCCCATGTTTTTGCATTGCATAACATCATTGCTTTATCCACTTCATTTGTGGGGGATCCTAAAGTTTATTTAAAAAAAAAAAGAGAAAAAAATAGAAAAAGGAAAGATATTCTATACAAAAAAAAAGGGGCTTTGATTCCAAAAGAAAAAGAGAAACAAAAGTTGATGAAAAGACTTTAGAATCTCTCATAAATGAAACATACATGCATCCCATCATGCATTTCATGGCTCTTTCAAAAACTTATGGGACCCTTTCTCTCCAGATTTCAAGATCAACAACAGATTTGACTTCTCACCGCCACGAGCTCCAAGATCAACAATGGAACAACTCCGTGAGGAAATGGATGAGATGAGGGAACAAATAGGTCATCTTATGTTGGAGGTGCAAGACTTGATCCATAATCAGAATGCACTAAAAGAGGAAAATAGTCAGTTGAAGACTCAAGTGAGTCTGGTCATGGAAGTTCTGAAGACGGTACTAAGAAAGGAAGGTGATGTTGTTCCTGCTACTGCAACAGAAATTGTTGATCTCTCCTCTCTAATAAGACCTATTTCCATTCATAGGATGCCTCAAGGAGTTCTTCCTCAACCTCAGGTTCCAGAACCTCCCCGTCAACCAGTTCATGTTCCTACAATGAATCAAGAGGGCCAAATGTGTGGGCAAAAACCTAAGATTCCCCAGAGGGTTCTCGATCCGATTTCGATACCTTATGCTCAGTTACTTCCTAGTTTATTGGAACTTCAGTTGATTGAGCTACGCAATTTGACCACGCCTAAGGAGCTTCCCCCCAATTTTAATACCAACGCTCGATGCGAGTTCCATTCTGAGGCACCTGGCCATGATGTTGAGAATTGTAGGGCGCTGAAGCATCACATTCAAGATATCATTGACTCAAAAGTGATTTTGATCACCTCCGAGGGTATGAGTATTCAAAGCAATAGAGTTCCAACTGTGATGGAAGAAAAGGTTGATTCATACTTCTATGTCGGGTCTACTTCAGGTCAGAAGCACAATACACTGTCTTGGATTCCGGATTCTCCACTTTATCAGTCTTTGATTGTTTCTCAGCCAAATGAAAAGGGAAAGACACCTGAACAGATTGGGTATTTGAATCATCAACAACCCCAGATGGTCCAACAACAACTGGTTCAGTATTTGCCACAAAATCAAGGTGTTCCACATCAACATGGTCATCCGAATCAACGCCAACCTAGAAGTAATTTGGGACGAAGAAATGCTCCTTTGGACCAGATTCCTATGACATACAGTAAACTTCTGCCATATCTAGTTCAAAGCTTATTGGTGGTTCCCAAATCTCTGAAGCCTCCACCATATCCGTTTACACCTGGGTATGACCCTAATGTGCAATGTGGGTATCACGCTGGATCAGCAGGGCACTCAACTGAGGATTGCAATGCTTTCAAAGCCAAAGTACAACAGTTGATCGACGAGAGGCATATAACCCTTCAAGGAGGAAACATGTGGGTGAATGGAATTCCTTTGCCCGAATGAGAGCTCAGATTTCATAAGGTCTCCAAAATCAACAAATTCCCTGTTTAAACTCGTTGGTAGGATAATAATAAAAGCACCTCAAATTCTTGTGCAACTTCGTCGGATCTTTTTCCAGGTGGTAATCAAGAGTGTTCTGTGGAAGCATCTCTCATTCTCAAGGTTCTTGTGCTTAGGTGTATCTCTGAGGGTTGGTGTTTCAATTGATGTTTTGGGTCTTCCTTACAACATATAACTTTTCTAGGATTGATGACCACGCAAGGTTCCTCCATGTTTGATGGTGAATACTTCTCCGACATCTATGCTTGGGGCTCCCGATTGAGGGATAAGCAAGACGTACTCTTATCTTGAGCATTGCATCACTAGCATTGCTCGAATTCCTAAAGTAAGGCAAAAACTTACAACTCTTGGGTGACTTCGTTGGAGTTTCCTTTTGAAGTAATCTGAAGTGTTCGGAAGAAACACATGATAATTCTAAGTGACTACCATGCTGGAGCACAAAACCATTCAACTGAGGATTATGGGTTGTTCACTCCAAGAAATTCATGCATAAATTGAAGTCCCTATGAAGTCTCAAAAATGGGGGAAGTATTCAAAGGCGATAAGTCCAGACGGAGTCAAGTCTCCTCAACAATGACATTTATTTAGTTTCTTTACAACATTCTCATTTGTAACATTTCATTGTTTGTTTAAGCATTGTTAGCATGTGAAAGCTTGTTAATCGTTGAATGAAAATAAAAATACATTGTTTATGTTTGTCTTGAAGAAACCCATTCGTTTTCACTCATAAAATGTTTTTAGAATTACGATACCAACTTTACTAATATCTTGCTTAGGCAAAAAGATGAGGGAGAATGATGAAAAATAAAAATGCAAAATCTCTAATCGTGTGTTTTTGAATAAAACTCTACTAAGGATGTACAGGCATTGTTTCAAATCCTCAAACACCGGAGATATAAGGGAGTGCAACCCTCGATAACTCCTTTGGGCCTTGAAGTAGGAGTTTCTTTTCTAATCACAAAATCCTTATTTTAACCTTGGGGAAGGGTAGTGTTCATTTAACTTGATCGAGTGTTCAAAACTCACCAAAAGGGTATGCATCTAAGGATACAACAATGGTTATCCTTCAAAAGGTTGAGGAATGTCAAAACTGCAATGATTATCCTTATTTCATCAAGAGATCAAGAGATGACGATACCACAATGGTAATCCTTCATCAAATCAAAGGAGTGAGGCGGTCGCAATCACCTCCAACGAATCAAAGACAATGCGAGGTCACACGACTTGTTCAAAAAAAATATATACAGCAAAAAAAAAGAAATGGCAAAAAAAAATATATAAGAAGAAAAGGATGAAAAGAAAAATGACAAAAGAAGCAAAAAAAAAAGACGATGAAATTGCAAAGCAAGAACAAAGTCGTGTGACAATGAATCAGAAGAATAAAAGGTGAGCGACCGCCATGTCCAAAGAACCTCATTGATTCCTCAACCATTTCAAATTCCTTGTGAGGGATGAACACTCGTGTCAAGTTAACTGAACATAGGAATGGAGAATATCACAAAGGGGGTGGGTACAAATAATTTTGAGCCTAAAAATCCTTTGTTTTCTAAAAACCGTGAACTCGGCCAAATTACAACCCTTAAAAGTCCTAATTGAAGTAGGGTTTATCTTGAAAGCGCACCCCGAAGAGATAGTGTTTAACTGACTCCCAATGAAGCGAGACTCATATCCATGTTGGTATCGTACGTTTGCTTTATCTTTCACATGCAAAAATCGAGGTTGTGTCAACTAGTGATTCAGTCACAAGAGGTCGCAACCTCATTTCATAAACAAGTTTTACAACTTCAAGACTAACATAGGCTTTGCATTAGAATTATCATTCTTAGAATTAACATTCTTTTGCATACAAAAATGTGCTTAACATCAAGGAAGTTACCATGATGAGAATCAGTGAGTAACTTGATCATGTCAAAGTACGAGAGACTTGAGAACTCTGAGGAGTAAAAGATAATTATCTCAAATGTTGACCATCAAGGGGCAGGTTCTCTAAAGAAATCCGTTGGGCATGAACAGTTGATGCATTCTTTGATTACTCTGTGGGGAAGAGTTTGAAGACTCCGTTGAGCGTGGTATAGTTGTTTCCATGTTCGTTTGACTTCAAAACAAAGAAAGCTTGGGGATTCTAGTAAGATGTACCTAATCAGGGGCAAATAAGTCGAAGTTTGACCCCTCAAATTCAGCATATCTGGGGCAATCATGTCGATAAATCTCTTCAAGCTTTGATCAATCTGGGGCAATCATATCGAGGAATCTCTCTTGAGTTCAACCAATCTGGGGCAGTTACGTCGATATTCGACAAATCTCTCCAAGAATCCTTTAGGGAAAATTCCTGCATGGGTCATGAAGCTTGGGGCACAATCTTTTGAGTTATCTTGCCTATCTTTGAGCATCGGACTTCTCTTGGAAACTTATTCTCTCCCCAAGAACTGGAGTTTATTTCTCCCAGGAGAGGTTCTACTTCCCTAATCAAGGCTCCTTATCTGGATTTCTCATCTCCAACATGGTGAATCGAGGGAATCTCCTCAAGCTGAAAATCCTCCAAGCAGTGGCACATGGTGAAAAGTCAGAAGTTATTCTACACTCTACAAGCCAACTACCAGAAGGGGCATCTTGCAAGTCAAAGTCCAATATGTATTGGCATCTGTACATAAATCTTAACACTAAGGGGATTCTCCCTGGTGTTTACCTCACTAATGCCTTTATTTGGCACTCTGCATATAGCGTTCACTGCATATAACATTGCATCCTCAAAAGCGTAGCATGTCCATCAAAATGGAGCATTACGCCATAGAAAAATTCAAACATGCATACAAAGCATAAGCCAGATAATACAAATCAGCACTCAATCAAGACGACGATACTTCCCCACATAAAAAGTTGTCCTTACAAACTCCGGTTGATATCTGTTACTACATTACAAATCTCATAAAGCCACGGTGCCGATACCTGGTATCTGTTTACGGTGATTTCCGGTAAACAACCGCTAGTCTTCCAAACTATAATAAATATGATTTGGTTACTTGCAGGATCGACTAGATTGATCCTAGGACACATAGTCAAGAAGATTGTTATCAATGTTTGTTCGAACCATATTCATTATTTGTCTTCTTCAATAAGCGTTGTTCGATTAACAGAACAAATAGTCTTGACAATCACTTTGTTACATATAAATGTGACTTCAACGAAGTGACATGACATAAAAATTAAAAGGACAATTGAAACATAAAGAATCTTAAACTGCAGAAATATAAAAGACTTTGAAAGTAAATAGTATGAAAGTAATTCGAAAGTAAATGACGTTAAAGTAAAGATGCAGAAACGTAAATGGCAAGAAGTAAACGAAATGCAGTAATTCTGAAAGATAAAAACAAAAAGATAATACACATGTATTAAAATGGTGGTGTCATACGTACATTTTCTCAGCGAACTCTTTCTCTTAACGCTTGATACTTGAGTAAATATGTGAGTGATTTGTACAAAATGAACACACAGAATCCTAACGCTAAGACTCCTATTTATACTAGTTTCGACCTTAACGGTCCTATACTAATCTGCTGCCACGTTTCTCATCAGAACTTCCAGCGAAGCCATCTGTTGTTGAACGGTTACGAAACCGTCTTCGAATTTCAAATCTTCCCGCCTGAGTCCATCTTCGACGCGTGGCAGTGTATTAAACAAACACTACTAAAAAACACGCTAAGTAGTAATACTTGAATACATATTCTATGAATTTTGTCTAAGTCCCGAAGACATATGCTTTCATTAATCTTTCAGCGTTCACTTATCTTTATCGAACTTAGAAGTCTTTACTTTTTCGAAGCATGACCATCAGTAGCCATTCTTTTACTTTTTAAGGGATGGCCATCAGTAACCATCTTTCCTTCGATTCTCAACTCCTTCGAAGGATAACCAACATAAAACGAAATCTTCAGCTAACAAATTGCCCCCAATAAATGCCTGTTTCGAGAATCAACAGAAATAGGCGTTTCTTGTCATTATAAGATTTCGTTTTTATGATCCTTGAAAGTT